>NC_140247.1:21272414-21274914 GCF_949987555.1 Borostomias antarcticus | reverse complement strand
CTTTATGTTACCATCAATGTAACTGCTTTATCCACTGACCGCTACCATTAATGTTATGGAAGCTGCTGCGAGTTGTTGTGAGCTCATGAGCTAACTGGCTATCTCGCTCTTTTGTGCTGGATTAGCATTGGAAGCATTGGAACTGATGTGTCCAGGCGACAAGACCTATCTTAATTTATCAGACATTATTTCATCTCATTTCAATTCACAGCTATTTCAGTGGCATGTCTAGCTTCCATCCTACCAGTCCTGAACAGAAACAATAAGCCAGGCACATAAGCCAGGTTGACCTGGCCTGGTTTTTTAATGTGTTTCTCTAATAGGTTTGTACTTTGGTGAGGAAGTGCAGCTCTGTTTCAGGTTGACTGAGGGTGCAATAAACACACAGCCTCTGCTCTGCAGGGAGACAGGTTTTCCTGTGCCTCCCTTTTTCAGTAGCAAGGCCGTGCTCACTCAATCGGTACTTTGTCAAGGTTCGTTTTCGTTGTTGATCATTTCATTTCATTTCAAACCTTTATTTAAACTTGTGGGGCAATTGACTTTTCCCTCATTTCCAATGCCGAAGAGCTCACAAGCAAACACAAACCATGCTCAAATTATCTGCTATGGTGTACTGTCAATTTAGAGCCAGAGAGCACTGCATTTTGCTCTGCGCTTTTGTTTGTGTTTGCTAATAGGTGATTGTCACGGTAGTGATTCCAAACTGGATTCCAATGTTGACAAAGGCGCAGTAGCACTTTAAGTGCAACGGTGATTTATTACAGTGCTCCAACTTACAAAAACATCACACAATCCAAAGACATGCAAAAACATGCAGCCGAGCCCTCCCAGCCCTAGACTGCCCGTGGGTTCACCATGAGCCCCCTCTTCCTTGGGGCGGCTGTAACTCAGTTGGTAGAGCGGGTTGTTCAGTGATCGAAGGGTCAGTGGTTCGAATCCCAGCTCCAACTGTCCACATGTCAAAGTGTCCAATGAGCAGGTTAGCACCTTGCATGGCAGCTACGGTGAATGAGAGGCCATTGTAAATCGCTTTGAGTGCCGCTAAGGTGGACAAGCGCTATTTAAGTGCAGTCCATTTACCATTCTACTCTAGGCCACGCCCACAGGAACATAACATTTTTAATATGTCCATATATCTCTCTCTCTGTCTCTGTCTCTATCTCTCTCTCTCTCTCTCTCTCTCTCTCTCCCTCACCTGCAGCCTAAACATGCCGGAAAACTATTAAGTTGTTTTTGGAGCTGCACACACACACACACACACACACACACACACACACACACAATGCACACACACACACACACACACACACAAACACAAACGCACACACACACAACACACACACACACACACACACACACACACACACACACACACACAGTAGAGTTGTATTCCAAGATGTATTTCCAGCCTGTCAGCGCTGCTTGTCTTATTATGGCTCTGCGCCATTGCAACGTCAAATGACGCATGCATGCCAATTAGCAGGCCCTATTAGAATTGACCGTGTTCTGCTTCGGAGGCAAAAAAAAAAGCTGGTATTGAAGGTTTTTTTCCCCCCATTTGTATTCTGCAGATTGAATCAGATTGTGACAGTTTGTTGAATAGAGATCACTCAGTTTATTCCTCACAGACGTTCTTCCAGCAGGGAAAGTCAGCAGTAAGCAGCAAGTCTTCACTTTGATTTGCAGATCCATGAGATTTACAGGACATCATCAACAATGAGTCCTACCAACACACCATCTGTATCATCCTTTTCGCCATCTTCATCATTGATATCATCATCATCATCATCATCATCATCATCACCACCATCATCATCATTACCACCACCACCATCATCATCATCACCACCACCATCATCATCATCACCACCATCATCATCACCATCATCATCATCATCATCATGATAATCACCACAACAACAATAAAACAAAACAACACAACACAATTGTACTTCCTATCTTATCTAACGTAGTGGCATTGTGGTTAGAGTGTCCGTCCTGAGATTGGGAGGTTCAGGGTTCGATCCCCGGCCGAGTCATACCAAAGACTATAAAAATGGTGCCCAATGCCTCCCTGCTTGGCACTCAAGGGTTGGACTGGGGCTAAGTCCCTGCGACATACTAGTGTCATGTCCAGGGGGTGTACTTGTACATCAAGCTGCCTCACGCTAAGGAACCATTAGATATGCGCCTGCCTTATATAGGCCACTAGGCTCCAGAACCAAGACTACTACTTATCCAGCATAGTATCTGAAACCGTAGAACTCATTAGGATCCATGCTAGATATCTCTAGGCTCCAGTCAGGTCACCGTCAGGGTACAGCACCCCCGAGACTCACATTCTCCTTAGCAGGGTCACCTGTATAGCTCTCATTACAAGGTGAGCACAGCAGAGAAATACACCTCTGTAACAAGTTAACTCAATTAAATTAGGAGAGCCTGAGATGAAAAACGTCCCTTAGGGAAATTATCCAGTCTTTATTTATAGTATTTACTTGGT
>NC_140247.1:21247414-21267414 GCF_949987555.1 Borostomias antarcticus | reverse complement strand
TTATGTCCAGGGCACTGGCGTACCGGAGGCCCACGCACCCCCCGCGGAGCTTAGGAGGCCCCACTAGATTTTGTTCCGGGAACAAGACGCATAGGGTGGGCCCCCTTCCCTTATATGTTGCAAGGCACCCCATCAAGTGTATCATTCTAATAATTATTTGCTCACCTGATCGGCTGATCATGCTCATTGGCAGGTGCAGCAGCGTTCAAAACAAAGCGGGAAGCATTGCTAATCTAAAGTTCAGTGGCCTACATAAGTTGCGTTGCCGGTAAAAACTAAAAAATGAAGCGCAAATACCCAAGGGGTGCTGGGCAAAACAAAATGAGAGCAAAAGCCGAACAGGAGAGGTCGAAGCTACCAAAAATAAGATCATTGTTCTAGTAGGCAGCAAAGGTAGACTCTAGTGCTACTGCAGATGCATCGGCAGTAGACCTAAGCTCAATTAAACAATAATCTGCAGTGCGCGAACAGTGAGAGGTTCTTAAGAAGACTTTTTACAAACCGACAAAAACCTCTTTGGTTTTCCACGATATCATATGATAAATTGCATAATGACAGCTGCTTGAGCCATATTTTGCCTTGTGCATTTACAGTCGTAGACTGTAGGCTATGCACTGGCTTGCGTTTTATTAGTCTACCTGCAGTTTCGTGTAGGCTGTGGGTGATGCGGAGAACCATTTTTTATCCAATTGTCAAGTCTTTAATCTTGATTTATTAGACTAGCCTCCCATTTCTAGGAACAAAGAGAAGTAGGCTACATTTTAATTGAATTGTGATAGCACCAATGCCTGACAATCAGCCTACCTCTCCACCCCGAGCTTCACTTTTTCCATTTTAATAGCCTGTTTTATCTCTAGTTCCTCTTGTATAGAAATAATGCACACAGAAGTTGAAAATGAAAATGCAATCCCAATTTGCATTTTCAAATTGCATAATAACAAAAAAAAATTTCAAAGCATTAAGTGGCCACGATGTCTATCCCATGTCACTCTGTGGGAGGGGCCCCATAGCCCGACCTGCGGGGGAGCCCTGAAAAATTGCGCAACGCCACTGGTCCAGGGTGGGACTTGCCTTCAGCGTAACAAAACGTTTGCCAAATCCAGTCGGAAGAACAGTGAAAACGTCTTTAAACTCTGCTAGTGCATACTCTTGTTTTGTTTAATTGTTGTTATTGAGTACATTTCTGCAGTAACTACAGTACTTATTGCTGTTTGTTCTTCTAATGTTAACCTTACCGACCGTTGCTTTGGGAAACTCTGTTAGCTTACTATTTTGCCAACCACCTGTATTTCACGTCATCAACTATGGGACCCAATCAGGCGCAGCGTCCCCATCGGGGGGCAGACCAGCATTGAGCACGCAGTCCCTGATTGGCCCGGTTGCATTGTAAACTCTGGAAATCGATGTTAATGGGAAAAACTCCAGACCGATCCACGGAGAGCAGAATGTGAGCTCAGGGTATCAGGATGGCGACCCCAGTCTAACTAAACTCTGCTTTGTAGAATTACTGTAATATAAACTAGACTGGACTCTACTCTGTAGAATTAATATTAACTACATGGACTTTATGCTCTAGTGTAGAAACTGCATAGGCCTAGGTTATGTGATCTGCTTTCAGTAACACTTCAGATCAAAGATACCCCATTCATACATCTAAATCTTGGACGTTCAACAAATATTTGACAAGCCACGAAACTCTAACCCCAACGCTAACCGAGTCGATATTGATAATGCCTGTCCGTCATTTGTAGGGGCGCTTCCACATAAAGTGTCATGTTGATCTTGATACTTCAGTACGACATGGGTCCTAATCCCATACAGGCGGGTCCAGGAACAGCTTGGGAGGAAACCGACTCCAGCCTGACTCCGGTTTCAACCCGCTCTGAGTATCTCTCACTTCAACATTTGCCTGTTCTCAGTTTCGCGCCACCACAAACGGCTCCGTCGACAAAAAAAGGGGAACGCAACCATGTGGCCAGTGTGGGTAATCGATGATTCTGGCATCGTACTCGTCTTGGCACTACGCTCGTTAATGAGCGGCGGACGGGACAGAGGCTGAGCGGGCGTTTGCATGTCAGATGCGGGGAGCTCGGCGCTGGCTCGGCGCTGGGAGCACCGGCGGACGCCAGAGAGACTGGCACGGTGCCAGAGGAGAGCGGAGAGGCTTTTAATAAGATATGAATCCAGATGCTGTAATTAGATCCTCGGCCATTTAAACAGAGGAAGAGGGGGTATTAGATGTTAGAAGACGATTCATATTAATCACATCGCTCCGGATATAAATACCCATGTAGATTTCAAGGCTAATTATCAGACTTGTCTGTCCGTCTCTTCTCATGGTGTCACACACAAACACACACACACACTCACTCACACACACAAACACACACATCTGGCGTCTCCCAAGCTTCTCCCCGGCCTCGCTATCGTTTCAATCTCAGACGCGCGGGATCAGGGATTACCAGATCCGGGATTAACCAGATCATTTGATAGCCCAGCATGCATCACGGTAACTCTGGCGGCGGCGGACGTGCGAGAGATGTCCTGGTCTCCTCCGGGGTGATCTCCAGCAATGTGCTCTCTCCCTGAGGTCTTGTTTGATGAATCCATGTTGAAATGTATTGACATTACGACATAGAAGATTAAGATTGTTTTGAAGTGTCCATGGATCCTGCCCTCCCCCTCACACACACACCGCCTATCAGGGGTGTTTCGGGAGAGGTCAGTTGGTGTAAGCAGGCGAAGAGATATAGATATTCAATATATTTGACTGGCCCTCTCGCTGGGTGTTAAGACTCCGAGCAAATGTTTAGGACGGTAATAAATGACCCGGCTTCCCTCCACCCTTCTCTCATCTCTGGGTTGAGGACTAGAGCCCCTAGGCCACACACACACATGCACACACACGCGCACACACACACACACACACACACATATACACAGACACACACAGACAGATACACAGCCTTGAGACTGAAGTCTAATTCTTCCTCTCTTCTCTCTCTCTCTGGGGAAATCTGTTCTACTGTATGTTCTCTGGGCAAAGCCCATAGGTAATATCTGTTAAGATCAGGGTAAGAGAGGAAGTAGAGATAGAGGAGGGAGAGGTAGAGGAGAGAGATAGAGGAGAGAGATAGAGGAGAGAGATAGAGGAGAGAGAGATAGCGGAGGGAGAGATAGAGGAGAGAGATAGAGGAGAGAGAGAAGAGAGAGATATAGAGGAGGGAGAGATAGAGGAGAGAGAGAGAGGAGAGATATAGGATGTAGAATTAGAGGAGGGAGAGATAGAGGAGAGAGATAGAGGAGGGAGAGATAGAGGAGAGAGATAGAGGAGAGAGAGAGGAGAGAGATATAGAGGAGGGAGAGAGAGATAGAGGAGAGATATAGAGGAGAGAGAGAGGAGAGAGATATAGAGGAGGGAGAGAGAGATAGAGGAGAGATATAGAGGAGGGAGAGATATAGGATGTAGAATTAGAGGAGGGAGAGATAGTGGAGAGAGAGATAGAGGAGGAAGAGATAGAGGAGAGAGAGATAGAGGAGAGATATAGAGGATGGAGATATAGAGGATGTAGAATTAGAGGAGGGAGAGATAGAGGAGAGGGAGATAGAGGAGGGAGAGATAGAGGAGAGAGATAGAGGAGAGAGATAGCGGAGGGAGAGATAGAGGAGAGAGAGATAGCGGAGGGAGAGATAGAGGAGAGAGATAGAGGAGAGAGAGAGGAGAGAGATATAGAGGAGGGAGATATAGAGGAGGGAGAGATAGAGGATGTAGAATTAGAGGAGGGAGGGATAGAGAGGGTAGAGATATATAGAGAGAGAGGAGGGAGAGATAGAGGGGGTAGAGATAGAGGAGGGAGAGATAAGAGGAGGGAGAGATAGAAGAGGGGGAGAGAGAGGGGGGTAGAGATAGAGGGAGAAATGGAGAGAGAGAGGAGGGAGAGATAAGAGGAGGGAGAGATAGAGGAGGGAGAGAATGAGGGGGTAGAGATAGAGTAGGTGTCATGGTTTACTTTTGTATTTCTTTTTTTTGGAGGCTCCTAGTGGACAGTTTATTGCATTGCATGTATTTGCGAATTTATACATTAATATAAATGTAACAGTATGATTTGAGCATTAATCATACTTTTATGTTTATTTCCAGTTTTACAAAACGTAAATGACAACTGTTTCTGAAGACAACAACTAAAGAGGTAAACTTTACTCCAGCATCTGAGGATTCATTGATGCATCATCTGTGTTCGCTATCTGTTGAAGTTGCGCCCAGTTTACACGCAAAGGGAACAGAATCGTAAAAAAGCAACCACGTGGCGGATGTATCAACACAAGGAGAGAGATCTTCAGCACAAGCACTTCACATCATCATCCTTGCTCACAGCAGGGATACAGCAATATACATGATGGAAGAAACAGCCATTACCAGCGAAGAACTTGAGCTGAGCCATGCTGAGACAAGGTCACTCTACCACATAGAGGTAGAGGACCTAGAAGGTCAAATAGTTCAGCAACCAGTAGGGCAGCTGTCGATGCACGTGTCAAAGTGGAAGAGGCTTGTGCACGTGCTGACTATGCAAAGATGGCAGCAGCAGAGGAAGAAGACAATGGCACAGATACTGTAACTCGTGCACACGGCAGTATGTAGAACATCAGTCACAGCTACCAGCGGCCTAATAGCCCACCTAGATCCGATAGTTCATGTACTGAGACCGTCCACACCACCCAGAAAGCATCTGACTGTTTTGTACAAGGGGCAGCACTCCTCCGCGGTTCAGCATGAAGACAGCTCTCCACCACTGCAACCTATTAGGCCAAAGACAATACCTAGCCAGCAATCACCAGCGCAGTCCACACCCAGCAGGTCCCAGCGCTCACCATACAAATTTATGGTAAGCAGTGACACAACCGATGTCAGTGATGCGGCTAGGTACCTTGCATGCAGAGACCTCGTAATCTCCAGTCTCACCAAGTTTGATGATTTCCCAGAAAATTACTGGGCTTGGAAGTCGTCCTTTAAGAACGCCATCGATGGACCACTACTCAGTGCTAATGAAGAGATGGACCTCGTGATTATGTGGTTAGGGAGTGAATCTGCAAAATGAATATGAAATGAATGAATGTGAAATGAATAAGAGCTGTACATGTAGGTCATCTATCTCAAGGCCTAAGCAAAGCTTGTGAACGCTTAGAAGAGTGCTTTGGGTCTCCAGAGTTCATTGAATAGTCTCTCTTCGACTAGCTGGAGGACTTCCCAAAGATCAGCAATAAAGATCCTGCGAAGCTGAGAGAGCTCAGTGACCTTATCCAAGAGTTGGAATCAGCATTGTTTGAAGGTTAGTTGCCTTGTTTGAGCTAGCTGGACACTGCGCATGGCATTTTTCTCATTGTGCACAAGTTGCCTTACAGCATCCAAGAGAAATTAATCTCGCAGGGTTCCAGATACAAAGCCGAGCACCAAGTAATGTTTGGCCCATTCACATTCTTCTGCGATTTCATCAGCAAAGAGGCACGAGCTCGCAATGACCCAAGCTTCAGGCTATCGATGAATAACAGCCCGGATGAAGTCAGAGTGCCATTCAAGAAACAATAAGAGCATGGTCTCAGCATATAAGACAGATGCCTCTCAAGAGAAAGATGTGCAAGATGGTTCAGGCCACACAGCAGCTGACATCAAAAAGCTATGCCCTCTCCATACGAAGCCGCTGCAGAAGATTCAGAAGCAAGCCCCTCGAAGAGCACAAGGCGCCTTCCTCAGAGACAACGGTGAATGCTTCAGATGTTGTTCCACAACTGCTCACCTAGCCAAGAACTGCACTGCGGCTATCAAGTGCAAGGAGTGTGAGAGTAACAGCCACACCACGGCTCTACATCCAGGACCTGCGCCTTTGGGTCATCATAGGAGCAGTCTGCCTAGAGGCAGCCCACAAACCTTCAGACATACAAAGCTACCGCACCATGGTGCTTGAGAAACAACGCCCTTCATACTTCAGCCCATGTCTGAACAGGATCCAGATGAAGAAGCAATATGTTCCAAAGCCAGCACACCAGGCTGTCCCAGTGCCAGGTGCCTGCAGTATCCAAGAAGGCAACTTAGAGAGCACCATATTTAACACGTCTGGGGATGACAACAAGATTTAACTCTCTATTGAAGACAGACTGTTCTTAAAGGTCATGGACAAGGAAATGGATGACTGCAACAGCTGTACATGGATGATTGCAACAGCTGGGTGTCACCACTGCCATTCAGAACACCACGTCAGGAACTCCCTCACAACCGAGACCAGGCTCTCACGCGACTTACCTCTCTACAGTGCCCACTGGAGAAAAGGCCTGATATGTAGAGTCACTTCACGTTCATGCAGAACATTTCTGACTGTGATCATGCTGAGCTGGCTCCTACATTGAAGAACGGACACAGTGTCCTGAGCAAATCCCAAATTGGCTTTCTACCTAATTATCGTACAAAAGACCATGTTTTCACCCTCAGCACCCTAATTGACAACCCAATCAACAAAAACAAAAACAAATTATTCTCCTGTTTTGTTGATTTCAAAAAAGCCTTTGATTCATTTTGGCATGAGAGTCTGCTGTACAAATTATTGGAAAGTGGTGTTGGAGGTAAAACCTATGACATAATCTACTCAACATGTGTGCTGTTAAGATTGGCAAAGAACACAGGCCTCATTCCCCAAAGGGGGGTTCAGTCAGGGATGCATTTTGAGTCCGACCCTCTTCAACTATACAGTATATCAACGAATGGGCAAAGCAATTGGAACAGTCTACAGCACCTGGAATCCCCCCGTAGACACAGCAGTCAAATGCCTACTGTTTGCAGACTAACTGGTACTGCTGTCACCAACCGAAGATGGGCTGCAACAGCACCTTAATCTTCTGCAAAAATTCTCCCAGACGTGGGCCTTGACAGTGAATCTAGAACCTAGAACATACACAAAACTATACCTACCTCTGCCTAAACATCAGTGCCACAGGAAACTTCAACAAGGCTGTGGACAACCTGAGAGACAAGGCGGGAAGGAACATCAAGCTGGACATCCCAATCCTAATCTGGCTAAAAACTCTACACTCTGTTATAGAACCCATTTCCCTTTACGGTTGCGAGGTCTGGCGTCCACTTACCAATCAAGATTTCAAGGTTTCACTCCAATCTATATTTTTCCTATACTGAATGAATGAAGCCCTTTTCAGGCCGATCCATCCATCCGAATGATTGAATAATAAAATATATACTTGTAACAATAACAATAGCCTATAATAGAGATACAGTATACTATACTAGAGAGAGAGGGAGATACCTTCTCAAAGTTATTGCATTTTAATGTGGTTGTTTCTGAATGTGGGGTAGCGAAACCATGTTGGTCCATCGCCAATGTTTATGTTGTTGAGGTTTGAAGCCAGGACTGAACCAGAAACACTGTTGTCACACTCTAGTCTTGATATCTGCTGTCACACTCTAGCCTTGATATCTGCTGTCACACTCTTAATTTGATATCTGCTGTCACGTTCTTACTTTGATATCTGCTGTCACCCTCTTACCCTGATATCCCGTCACCCTCTTACCCTAATATCTCTTGTCACCCTCTTACCCTGATAATTGTTGTTACCCTCTTACCTTGATATCTGCTGTCACCCTCGTACCTTGATATCTGTTCTCACCCTCTTACCCTGATATATAGTTGTCACCCTCTTACCCTGATATATAGTTGTCACCCTCTTACCCTGATATATAGTTGTCACCCTCTTACCCTGATATCTGCTGTCACCCTCTTACCCTGATATCTAGTTGTCGTCCCACTGTCATGTAACGCCCTCCCTCCCTCCCTCTCTGTCTTCCGCAGGCACTTCCTGTTCAAGCAGGGCTCCGGTTCGTCTGCGCTGCTGTCGGGGGCGGGGCAGGGTTACCCTCTGACCTCGGGGACGGTGTGCTCGCCGCCCCCCCGGCCACTCCCCCGCGGCAGCGTGAACAGGCCTCTGTTCAGCTTCAACAAGTCCCAGCGCTGCTGTAACTGGAAGTGCACGGCCGTCTCCGCCTTCCTGCTCACGCTGGCCCTCGCCCTGCTGCTCACATACGTCATCGGTAAGCTGGCTCAAGTTTGGGTTGTGCTTTAGGGTAGGGGTAGGGGTAGGGTTAGGGTCGGGTTAGGGTTAGGGTGGGGTAAGGATCAGGTTATGGTCAGGTAAGATTTGGTTTAGGTTGAGGTTCGGGGTGGGTTAGTGTAGGGTTAGGTTAGGTTAGGGTCGGGTTATGTTAGGGTTAATCTGAGTACCCAGAAGCTCTCACTGTGGCGAGAACTTTAGCAAAAAAATCTATGGTATTCGTGGACCATCGTGGCAAAGTGAGAAGACCCTTTGATTTTATGTGCGCAAGGATGACTTGCCTGTTCAGATAGTGGGCTGTGCGCGGAGGCTGATTTAGCCTCTGATTGGTCACTGACCGCAGCTTTCTGCTTTCATAACGAGTCCTGCATTTGTGCGAGCTGTTGACATATTTGGTACATTAACTGTTATTTAGGCTACTTGGACTTTCTTTCTCGTTACTAATTTCACAGAGTTGGCTAGCTACAGTTTTCTTCTTTCCTGGGCTGGATGAGTTTTTCATTTAGTCCTCAATATACGCCCACGATGAAACATGTCCAAATGCAGACAGATTTGAAAGCCCATGTTTTACCCCAGACTAGTTTCGGGTTAGTCAATAGAAAGCTGTTCTGGCTTTGGCTGAGGCCGAGGTTTTTGGAAGTTAGTGTCCGGGTTGTTGTTTACACACACACACAAACACACACACACACACACACACACACACACACACTCACACACCGCCCAGATAGTACATCACCCTGCAGCCCACCTCCTGCCCCGGCTCATCAGGCCAAGCCGCCTCTCAGCTGTGGGGCTGCTCAAGGTCACAGCCAAGCCAGCAGGGGGTGTCAATTAATCATACACACACACACACACACACACAAACACACACACACATCCATGCACACACACACACACACACACACATACCCATGCACACACACACACACACACCCACACAGATTAATCCCCAGCGTGAACCATGCTATTCCATTAATGTCCCTGCCCTGGTAATTAGTCTGTCTCTGAGTAGGGTGAGTGATGAGCCTGAAATGACATCACCTCTTAATTGGTGTCACGCTCCTCTCCTCTCCGCTCTGCTACTCTCCTCTCCCACCTCGCCTCCCCTCTCCTCTCCTCTCCTCTCCTCTCCTCTCCTCTCCTCTCCTCTCCTCTCCTCTCCTCTCCTCTCCTCTCCTCTCCTCTCCTCTCCTCTCCTCTCCCCTCTACCCTCATCTCCTCTCATCTCGCCTCCCCTCTCCCCTCCTCTCCTCTCCCCTCCTCTCCTCTCCTCTCCTCTCCCCTCCTCTCCTCTACCCTCATCTCCTCTCATCTCATCTCTCCTCTCCTCTCCTCTCCTCTCCTCTCCTCTCCTCTCCTCTCCTCTCCCCTCTACCCTCATCTCCTCTCATCTCGCCTCCCCTCTCCCCTCCTCTCCTCTCCCTTGCTCTCTTCTCCCCTCCTCTCCTCTCCTCTCCTCTCCCCTGCTCTCTTCTCCTCTCCTCTCCTCTCCTCTCCTCTCCTCTCCTCTCCTCTCCTCTCCTCTCCTCTCCTCTCCCCTCTACCCTCATCTCCTCTCATCTCGCCTCCCCTCTCCCCTCCTCTCCCCTCCCCTGCTCTCTTCTCCCCTCCTCTCCTCTCTCCCCTCCTCTCCTCTCATCTCATCTCTCTGCTCCTCTCCTCTCCTCTCCTCTCTCCTCCCTTCTCCTCTCCTCTCCCCTCTACCCTCATCTCCTCTCATCTCGCCTCCCCTCTCCCCTCCTCTCCCCTCCCCTGCTCTCTTCTCCCCTCCTCTCTCCCCTCATCTCATCTCATCTCTCTGCTCCTCTCCTCTCCTCTCTCCTCCCCTCTCCTCTTCTCTCCTGTCCTCTCCCCTCCTCTCCTCTCCCATCCTCTCCTCTCCTCTCCTCTCTCCCCTCCTCTCCCCTCCTCTCTTCTCCCCTCCTCTCCTCTCTCCCCTCCTCTCATCTCATCTCTCTGCTCCTCTCCTCTCCTCTCTCCTCCCCTCTCCTCTTCTCTCCTGTCCTCTCCCCTCCTCTCCTCTCATCTCTACTCCCCTCTCCTCTTCTCTCCTGTCCTCTCCCCTCCTCTCCTCTCATCTCTACTCCCCTCTCCTCCTCTACTCTCCTCTCCTCCACTCTTCAGTGACTGATGATGACGACTATTGTTTTAAATGAAATGATTTACAGAAGGATCTAGACCTGGACACTGATCATAGCGACTCATAGCCTTTAAGATCAAGGATTGGCTCAGATCAGACCTGGGACAGCCAATGAGTGGACATATTGGCTAACTAAAATGACTGTCATTAGCATCCCTGGAAAACAGCTTTTACTGATGTGCTTCCTTTCATGAATGCAGGTGCTTTCTACTGTCTGCTATAATTATGCAGGTTGGATTTGTTTGGGTACATTTCTTTTTTCTCTCTCCCGTCAGGAACAACAACAAAAAAGCCTAACGCGCTATAATTAGTGTTTATCTTCTCTCCTCTCCCCTCCTGAAATGGCGAGCTGTTATTGTTTACCTCACATTGTACTCTTTAAGGAGAGATTACGACGTTGTTTATGTGCTCCTCATTGTGAAGGAGACCAGCACAGCCGATGACCAGACGAGCACATTATGCACCAAATGAAGCCTTTTCAGTCATCCGTTCGACAACAAAGGAGGCTTCGGTTTTTGGACAGATGAAATCAGCCCACCCCCCTGGAGCGCCTGGGCTTTGAATAGCTTTGTTCATTTGGTGCCCAACCCCGCCTCCCCCCCCTCCTCCCCCATACCTCCACCCCTCCTTGCTCAGGCATGTCTGGCCTTGTTATCAGACGCCACGCCCAGGTGCGCCATGCAGGTCTCCCCACAGAGATGAGGGAGGGATGAAGCAGAGGGAGAGAGAGAGAGAGAGAGAGAGAGAGAGAGAGAGAGAGGAATGAAATCAGAGAAAGGCCAGAAAAATTCAGAAGGCAGAGAGTGCGATTGAGAGAAGGGTTGGGGGGAGCGGGGGGGGGGGGGGGGGGGGGAGAGAGACCCTAGTAATCGCTGCATATTAATAATTACCCTTACTTGTTGTTTGACCCTGGGCACCGCCTGCTGCCCATAACCTCTGTGAGATGGGGGGATGTTACAGCAGGAATGTCTGCTGGCTTTGACCTGGCTGGAATATAGTTTCTAATCTCCATCCTGTAATGTAGAGAGATGATGCAGGTTGGATGTCAGTTATGAAAGATCATGATCTCCATGGTAACAGCCTGAAGCCTCTGACGCAGGTGAAGCAAGCACCCCGCATTCACGTAATCACACACACACACGCACACAAACACACACACACACTGTGGCAATCTGCCCGCTGTCGCTAAAATCGCATCCACTCCCCTCGCATCATCTGCCGACCCCCCCCCCCCCCCCAAGTCCACCAATCAACCAGCTTGATAAACCCACGGTTTCCTGCCGTAGAGAGAGAGAGAGAAATGGGAGCGCGAGTTTTAAAGAATGTGGAAGTGGTATAGTCTGGCCCGGCGTTGTTTGTTTAATTCGCGGCCATCTTAAACCCTATTGTATGCAGTCGGATCGTACACAGTCGGATCGTTACCTGGTGGATTCGTCGGTCGTGCCTTGTGGATTAGGATACAATTCCGTGTAGGATTGATCCCACATTCAGATTATTTTGCCAGTGGATTACACTGGCGATTGCAACGCCTTGACTAGACCGGCTGACTTTCAACTTATTCGTGAGTGACGTTAGGATACGTACCCGTACGACTGCAGGGTTGAAGACTGGATATCGTTCAATGAACTGCACGTTGGGTTGATTGAATGGAGTGTAAACTGAACGATTACCCAGAGTGGGTAGTGTTGATGGAGCCTACAGTTCCTTGCTTTGCCTTGTTTTGTCTGTGACTAGGTAAAGAATGTATCATTGATTATTGTTTGTTTGCCCTGAGAACATTCTTCAATATATATATGAAACTGATCTTTGCTGTCAAGCTGTGTTTCCGGAGTGTGTATATTTATGTTCATGTTGAGAGGGTTCATGAGAAGTACATAATACCTGATCATGCATCCTTTGAAGGGTTTGACATTGACACCTCGCTGACTGACTTAAAAACAAAAAATCAAATCATGCTGCTATTCAACTGTCAGGCCCAATAGCACCTGACTGGCACCCCGGATCGTCAAACCGCTACAACACACACACACGCGCGCACACACACGCACGCACGCACACACAGACATACACACACACACACACACACACATACAAACTCTTAAAATGAGTCAAAAGCCGGAGCAGGGACAAACACCCAGTGGACAGTAGCATGTGGTGCTTCAGAAGTGTGAGCAAGACACCTAACCCCAAATTGCTCCCAATGAGCAGGTTAGCACCTTGCATGGCAGCTACCACCATTGGTGTGTGAATGTGTGTGTGAATGGGTGAATGAGAGGCCATTGTAAAGCGCTTTGAGTGCCGCTAAGGTGGAAAAGCGCTATATAAGTGCAGTCCATTTACCATTTACCATTTACCATACACCAGAGGCCCTGCAGAACATCCCAGATCAGAACATCCATCCCAGATCAGTGCAGGCGTCCCACATCACCCAATAACCCTCACAGCAGCAGGGCAACAGCTGCTCACTGCGCCCACTTTCAAATACCTTGGTAGCATTATGTCCGACACCTGCTCCATGGATGACGAGATACAGAACCGCCTCAAACAAGCATCAGCATCGCCTGGTCGTCTAAGAAGTGGTCTACCGAGCAGTATGCATCACCACATTACTGTATGGTTGTGAGGCATGGACTATCTATAACCTCCATCTCAGAAGCCTGGAGACCTTCCATGTCAGATGTCTCCAGAGGATCCTCGGCATCACATGGACGGACAGAGTGCCACACACAGAGGTCCTGGAGAGGGCAGGCAGCGGCAGTGTGGAGTCCATCTTTACCCAACATCAACTCAGGTGGTTGGGGCATGTCATCCGAATTCGCCACAGGCTCCCGCGCAGAATCCTCTATGGCCAGTTACGCCTAGGCCAACGCAGTGCTGGTGGGCAGAAGAAGCGGTCTAAAGACCAAATGAAGACCACGCTGAAGAGATGTCGGATCAACCCGTCTTCGTTGGAGGACCTTGCTTCCTGCCGTGATCTCTGCCGCTCCCACTCCTCACAAGGAGTGGAGTATAATGGAGGAACAGCGCACACAACACTGTGCAGCAAAGCACCTCCTTCACCCCCTAGCACCTCCTTCACATGCCCGGTCTGCAACCGAAGCTGTGGATCCAGGATCGGACTGTTCAAACACCAGCAGTCTCACAAATAAGAGAAGATGGTCATCATCGAATCGATAAACAACCATAAGCAAGCAAGTGTGTGTGTGTGTGTGTGTGTGTGTGTCTCCAAGGCTTACAGCCTCTCAGCATAGACTCCATGCCTCAGTGGTATGTGTATTGATTGGTCCAGTTCCTCTTAGCTTTGCTCTCTTGTTGAATCCGCTGGCTTTGGAGTGACTGAGGAACCTGTCCGGGGAATTTCCTCTAAGTGGTTTTGAGAGCCTCCTGTGAAATTGTGTGGATTTTTTATACCAGAGCATTTTAGACTCCACAACTGTGTTCAAATTCAGCAAACAGAGGCACCCTTTGTGGTGAACGTTTTCTTTGAATGGTTAAATTTGAATGGACAGTCCGTCTGTGATCAGATGGTTATCTGGATGATACATTGTGTACTCAAGTATAACCTAAATTAATGCTAGTTAGAAATAAAATGGTAGATCGAGAGCTTTGCCTTTTGGCTCAGCTCTCTTTTCGTCACAATCTGACGTCTGTCTTCGTCCCCACCCTCACCTATGGTCACGAAGAATGGGTCATGACCGAAAGAACGAGGGAAAGGGATGTCTGGGGCCCCCTGCTGGAACTGCTGCCTCCGCGACCCGACCCCGGATAAGCGGATGACGATGGATGGATGGATGGATGGAGAAATAAAATGGGTAAAAGGGCCTCTGGTATTCAATTCATTCATTCAATCAATCATACAATTCACATTTCCCTCAGTCCAGCGTCTATTTTTGTTCACCGCAAACTATCTTTTCAGCGCAAGCACCTTGAAAATGTTTAAGTCTATTGGCTAGGACCATTTACAGAGCACTAAATATGGGCTAAATACTTCATGAGACGTGACTATTAGTAGAGTAGATACATAGCTACATAGATGTTGCCATTGTGTGTTACTGTAGCTATCCCTTTAACCCTGTAAAACACAGACATAGTGAAACCTTCCAAAATAATTACAACCTTTCAGATGTTGTTGTAGGAGCCATTTGGGGCTGATAATAAAGTGTTTTTAAAAATATATGTTTTTGTAAGGGTTTAGAGAAATGTTGTAAAGTTGCAACGTTGGGTGGAGTGGGTAGCATTTTTTGTATTACAACACCCCTAAAATCAAGGGTTTGGGCTCATTTGCAGGGTTGATTGATTATTACTCAACACCAGAATAGTATATAACATGAATAATGTCAACATTAGTCATATTTTGTGGGAATAGTAATTTATTACAAAAAGTAGAATGAAAAACGATTAAAAAAAAATAAAAAATAAAGTAAAATAGGCTATTATCTTCCAAGTTTGAAAAACGAGATAGTATTTATTTTGAATAAAATAGGCTTATTACTATAGCCTAGCAGAACTATACTTTGAAGCCCCATGGGAGTGGCTTGCCTCTCATGTATTGCTTGATGCTGCTGAATCTCCCCTTGAAAGGAATCATCATCTCGTCCACAGAGTTGTGTTCTTCTGGAACCACCTGCAGGCATTTCTCTCTGAATGAATCAAGCCATGGTCTGAGTTTCCAGAGTTTGTCTTTCTTTTCAGTCACTGTCACTGTCAAGTTGTCGACAAAATGCAAGGATGTCATCAGGGACTGGAATCTGTTTCGTGGCATCACATCAGCAACAGGGGGGTACCTGGAATCCGTCTCCCAGTACCTTCGGCAGCCAGCCATCTGTAGTAGGCCCATCGTCATGTGCATGCCCAGCACTTTCTCAATTTCCTTGGTATTTGTGTTCACAGACGTTCCGTTTGTTTGAACGCTGGAGGGAACTTACATCTCCTGTGACAGGTGGGCCAGAAAAATCGATATTGGGGCTGGCAAAATCTTTTTTCTGCCAACGATATCTGTCACGGGGTGTGGCATGTTTGGTTGGTTGGGGCTCAATGTCCACATCGGCTGGGCAGTCAGTGCCGGTGGGTGGTTGGTTCTCTTTGTCCACTTCTCCACAAACTTCATCATCTGACTCTTCATCACTCCCATCTACTTCTATGTCCACATCACTCTCTCCATTTTGGACAGCATCAATCACATCCTGCACACCTTATATTCCTTGCTGGTGGAATTCTGAAATGAAAAAAACAGCAACAATGTAAACACTTTTAGAACAGATCGTGTTATCCTTGCTGCTGGGGTGGCTGGAAAGGACTGCCAGCCTGTGAACTACAGCACCCAATAGCTCCCCTGGTCATTGAGCCAGAGCTGATGAGCTGAATGACACTTAAGTAGCCCGTTTCCACATTTCACAAGTCACACAAGTCTGGCCAAGCCATTGTGCTTTGATCATCATCTTAATTCTGAATGCATGCAGCAGGCCCACTAACAGCCACACCCACATCCCTGAACATTCTCACCTATTCCAGAACAATCATGCTCCCAGAACACAGAGTATACAAGAGTAATACATTACAAAAATATGGCCTGAACAATATAAGGTTGTCTGCAATGTGTAGAAAATGAGTGTAATTTAAAATATATTGGTAGAAGATCCCTCTCAAAACAACTTAAAACTATTTAGACTACAATTATGTATTTTGACTACCACACTCGCCCAATGGTGTATAAGTACAACAAATATATAACAAGCTCTAAATAACATTTGGATTATGCATTTCACAATTCCTAGACTTGTACTTGTTGTAGACATTGTAACAATCACCCCAAAAAATATGTATGGCATTTTACTTACTTAAATATGTTAAATTCAGTCCAATGAAACTAAGTGATGTTGCAGCGCCAAGGATTTGGAGATTGTGAAACTTTATGATCTGTGGACAGGACTTGTATATAAATGTGCCATCCAATAGCATTGCAAGCATGAACAATAGGATTCAGGGACTATGTTAATGTGGTTAAAACTAAAAATGTGTTTTATTTATCCAATTACACATGTAATTTTACAATGCTGGGTGCTACAGGGTTAATCTCATAATAAGGCATAGCAAGCACTTAGCAGACAGGCTCCTATAGAATATAGTGTGTGTGTGTGTGTGTATGGGGGGGGGCGGGGTGATGACTTGATAGGGACAGCTGGTGACACATAGTGGGATGGAGCAGGACACAAGGACGGCAGGGTGTCTCCAGGAGCCATGGGAACCTTAGGAGGTACACGTTTTTTCAACATTCTATTTTCCTGTTCCACCATCAGGGCCTGATGATGTCACAACTCAACTCAATTTAAAAAGCACTTTAAAAACAACCACGGCTGCAACAAAGTGTTGTACATGAGTAATCATCAATCAAGGCCCTAATTATCATGGTAAACACGCATTGTGATGCTTAAGTGATGCATTGAACACCATTAGAACAGTCTTAAGAAAATACAGTCCAGTAGTTTAGTCCTTAAATAGGGCAAGATTATATTACTTTTTTTCTTCTCTTTTTACAGATTATGAAAGTGTAAATTGTAAGCTTTCAAATGATGTTCCACACCTTGGAATCTGTGTGAGGTCTTGTGAGGTATTGTGTTAGATGGTAACCCTGGTGACCAGATGAGAGGCAGGATGGGAGTTCTGCTCTCTCGAGCGGTTTATTACAGTACAAGGGAGAATCCAAAAGAGTGGTCAGGAACAGGCAGGGGTCAGGCGATGAGCTTCGGGGTCAGTGTCCCGTGTCCAGAATCGTATCCGTGTCCGAGCAGGAGGGTCAGGGGAGCCGTAGTATCAGTCCGTAGGAAGGGCTGGCAAGGCGGGTCCAGTAACCGGCGCTGGGAGCAGAGGAAAACAAAATAAGGAACCAACTTCGAAGTAAAGAGAAAAAACAAGAAAACCGCAACAGAGACAAAAATGCACACAGCCAAACAAATTACTTCCACCGTGAGGTAAACAGAGATCTGGCGAAGAATGACTGGAGAACCGGAGGTATGTATGGGGTTGGTAATTGGTGTCAGCTGGGGAGGGCCTGCCGAGCCTGCCGTCAGGGTGATTGCTGTCAGCTGCGACGGGCGAGTTCGAGTCGGGCAGGTACAGAGGAGGAAGGCTGCGCCGGCGACGGCGAGCGGGAACACCCAGTGGTACCAGCGGAGACCAGAGGGAACTCCGGAGATACGGAGCGCTGGAGAGGTGTCCGGGGGCGGGGCGCCGAGCCGTGTGTGATGCGTGGTGGGTGCACACAACCTGGAGCCGTAACAATCTGCAGCTTTTTGAAGAAGATACAGTAGGATTCTGTGAGTGTTAGCACACCTGAAATCACTAAGCAGAGAAAAAGAGCTTAACACATGCTGATCTGTTCACACTCAAACAGAGAGAGAGATAGATAGAGAGAGACAGAGACAGACAGAGAGATAGAGAGAGAGGGGAAAGAGAGAGAGAGGGAGAAAGATTGAGAGAGGGAGAGAGAGAGAGAGCGGGAGGGAGGGAGAGAGAGAGGTTGTAAGAGGAAAGAGACAGAGACGGATATAATGTGTTCACCTCTAAGGTTTTCGGTGAGAATGTGGGGTCATTGAATCCCTGTGGTTATGAGTAATGTATACCTACACACACACACACACACACACACACACACGTACACACACAGGCACTTCACAAAACCGGCACATCTCACAGAAATCCCCCATGCTCATTACCAGAGGAGCTCTGACTTAACACTTTCTCTCTCCTCCTTTCATTCCTTCCCATCTCTCTCACTCACACTGCTCTTCCCTCCATCTCTCTATGCCCTCATCCTCACCTCTCCTCCATCTCTCCCTCCATCCCTCCCTCCATCTCTCTCACCCACACTGCTCTTCCCTCCATCTCTCTATGCCCTCATCCTCACCTCTCCTCCATCTCTCCCTCCATCCCTCCCTCCATCTCTCTCACCCACACTGCTCTTCCCTCCATCTCTTTATGCCCTCATCCTCACCTCTCCTCCATCTCTCCCTCCATCCCTCCCTCCATCTCTCTCAACCACGCCTCTCCTACCTCTCTCGCTATGCCCTCACCCTCACCTCTCCTCCATCCCTCCATCCCTCCATCCCTTTATCTATGTACGCCCTCAACCACACCTCTCCTCCTTCCCTTCCTCCATCTCTCTACCCACAACTCCCCTCCATCCCTCCCTCTACCCACACCTCTCCTCCCTCCCTCCATCCCTCCCTCCATCTCTCTACCTACACCTCTCCTCCATCCCTGACTGAATCCATCACCTCTCATTCTTTCTTTCTTTCTTTCTTTCTTTCTTTCTTTCTTTCTTTCTTTCTTTCTTTCTTTCTTTCTTTCCGAAATAATCAATGCTAATAGTATTGATGCCATTCAGAGCACTCTCATCATTCCAGTGAAGAGCAGTGGTGTGTTTGTGGTTTTAATGTTACACTGTCAATCTCTTTTGTTTGTAGCTGTCTTATCAGGTACTAAGCTGTCAGTTGGGCTGTTATATATGATCTATGAGTTGACACACACGCCTGAGACAGAGGGAGGGAGAGAGAGAGAGGAATGGAGGGAGAGGGGGAGGGAGGGAGAGAGGAATGGAGGGAGAGAGAGAGTGAGAGGAGGAGGGAGGGAGAGAGAGACAGAGAGAGAGAGGGAGGGAGGGAGGGAGAGAGTACCCTCTAACGTTCAGCAGATAGAGAGAGTTGGGTTGGGAGAGGAGTGATGAGGGTCGGAGGAGAGCGGTCGGGAGCAGTTTTAAGGGTAAGAGAGGAGAGGAGAGGAGGAGAGAGCTTACGGACCAGAGAGGCAGATTGGAGAGAGTAGTACACAGATGAGATGGAGAGAGGCAGATTGGAGAGAGGAGTATACAGATGAGATGGAGAGAGAGGGAGGTTGGAGAGAGTAGTACACAGATGAGATGGAGAGAGGCAGATTGGAGAGAGGAGTATACAGATGAGATGGAGAGAGAGGGAGGTTGGAGAGAGGAGTACACAGATGAGATGGAGAGAGGGAGGTTGGAGAGAGGAGTACACAGATGAGATGGAGAGAGGGAGGTTGGAGAGAGGAGTACACAGATGTGATGGAGAGAGGGAGGTTGGAGAGAGGAGTACACAGATGTGATGGAGAGAGGGAGGTTGGAGAGAGGAGTACACAGCAGGAGATTCTTGAGGATAGATAAATGGCATAATTGAATACTGGGAACGATTATGTGCAATTACGTTCAACACCAACATGTCATGGCAGAAACCCACAGAACGAATACCAGTACTTCCTGATGAACGACTCAGCGCTGCTTCAAAACACCTTCGCAGCTGGTCTCACAGTTTAATTAGGCCCAACGTTCCTTAACACGTTCTCCGTACGGTTCTGATAACCATGTGTGATCTGCCTTTTCTCAGTTCTCTCATTACAGCTGAGGTTGAGAATGTGTGTGTGTGTGTGTGTGTGTGTGTGTGTGTGTGTGTGTGTGTGTGTGTGTGTGTGTGTGTGCACGTGTGTGTGTGTGAGAGACAGAGAGAGAGAGTAATGATGAAGCTCTCTTTCAGAGACTGGAGTGGCACCAGAACTCAAACGGCTATCGACAAGTCACTCAATATACTCTCCATGCATCTATACAATCAGCTTCACACACACACACACACACACACACACACACACACACACACACACACACACACACACACACACACACACACACACACACACACACACACACACACCAGTTCCCCTCCATAGAAATCCAATCATCTACCAT
>NC_140247.1:21239914-21242414 GCF_949987555.1 Borostomias antarcticus | reverse complement strand
TCCTGATGAATGACTCAGCGCTGTTTCAAAACACCTCCGCAGCAGGTCTCACAGTTTAATTAGGCCCAGCGTTCTGTAGCGACCATTACACCTTAGTTCTTTTCCAAAGCCGAGAGAAAGTCTCGGAGCCCGGTTGGATCAACGCACTTCTCTCTCCGTTGCAAAACCTATAACAGTTTATTCCAATAGGCAAATGACAACAGAAAAGCGGTTTTCGAAACTGAAACTTAATGCAAAACAGGTAATAATAACGATTCAAGAGAGTATGGTCAAAACAAGGTGTTGCACCATGCTCCTTCCTCTCCCACTGGCTGCCCCAAGTGCTTTAATTGACCCGTATATACACCTGTGACCTCTAACATCATACCAAACCCAAAAGGTCATCAGGCACATGCAACAAAAAATAAATAAAACCAACTAGATTATTGATAATGCCCAGGTCCATATCTCAGAACATAAACCATAACCATAAGTACTGTACACTCAATGAAACATTCCGGCCCCTAATTTTTACAGAACAAAAATTCCCAAATCATATATCGATAGCTATTGAGTTGTTCACTAATACAGTACATTATGGCATTCATATAACCATTGATCACTTATTGCATTATCAAATAACATCATACATTGCATTTAGTCATGCATTTTCAATTGTACATTATCCTTGTGTGAACATGTATGTGCATGTTTACGCAAGAGTCCAGTATCCATCAAAAAAAGGAGTTAAACTCAAAAAAACTCTTCAGACAAAAAGTCCACGCTACTTTGTTTGAGCCCATGACATCTCAATTCCATAATACATACAGGTACAGTACATCATTATATTAAGTCATTCTTATGCATCTGCTGTACATTTCTTTTACATTTTGTTTATAAACACAATATCAAGAGCATTTCATATAGATCAACTACTCATTTCACACTTTCAATCTGGCATTGCATACTGTATCATACAGACAGCATCATTATTCTCCTTCCAGCAAAAGTCATAACTTGGTAATAGGCCTTTCCAGTTCGCTTGTTTGCGTTTAAACATGTACTCTACGCACAAACCCCTTATGATCCTTCACAGTATCTATAATGCGTCCCATGGACCATGCATTCCTGGGGAGTGACTTGTCTACAATAAGGACTAGATCCCCAGCCAAGAAGTTTCAACAGGGTTTGTTCCACCTTTGATGCTGCTGCATTATGGGGAGGTATTCTTTTGCCCATCTTTTCCAAAATAAGTCACTGATGTATTGAACTTGCTTCCAGCGTCATCTTCCATATGTGTCTTGTCTACTAAATAGACCAGGTGGTAAAGTGGGCTTCCCCTTTAAAAGCAGAAGGTGGTTTGGCGTTAATGCCTCTAGATCATTCGGGTCGTCACTGGATGGTGTTATGGGTCTATCATTTAGGATAGCTTCAACTTCACAAACTAAGGTAGTGAGAGCTTTGTCATCAACCACTTGTTGTTTAGTGATAGAGCAGTGGACCCTTTTAGTCTGTTGAATGAGACGCTCTCAGACTCCACCATGATGAGCTCCATGAGGCGGGTTAAAAGTCCATTTGATTTCATCTTGCGCAAGTGTGTTCTGTATGTTGGCCTGATTCAGGTTTTGCAACGCTTGCTTCAATTCACGGTTTGCACTCACAAAATTTGTTCCATTATCTGATCTTATTTCTTTGACCTGCCCACGCCTACAAATAAACCTTCTCATGGTGTTGATGCAGGAATCTGTGTCCAGTGTATGGGCCACTTCAAGATGGGCAGCATGGCACATTAGGCACGTGAATATGACACCATACCTTTTAACAGTACTCCTTCCTCTTTTTACCTCAATAGGTCCGAAGTAATCCATTCCAACCAGAGTGAATGGAGGGAGGTCTGTTGAAAGTCTGTCAGATGCGAGTTCAGACATCTTCTGTTCCCCAGGTTTTTGACACTGTCGGCGGCATATCATGCCTTTTCTGATCACTTTTCTGGCCAATGCATTGGCGTGAGGAATCCAAAACTGCCATCGGAGAGTGAAAAGCTGTAGCGTTTCTAGCTTATATGCCACCCTAGGCGAACCCCGCGCTACGCCCCACCCCCCCACCCTGGCCTAGAGCCGACGCGGTGAGATGGAACACTTTCAGTTTCGTTTTCTAAACGTGGGCGGCTGTCCATATGCCACTGGTGGAAAGCATATGGTTTCTCCCACTATGTCCAACCTACTCATGTACATAGCAGAGAATGAGCTCTGAGACTCTTACTACTCTTCGGCAGGATGCCAGGATTTTTTGCCTTTTCAGGTAATGCAGATTTGCTCAAGCCACCGCCTACTCTCAGGATGCCATCAACTATCACAGGATCCAGTTTCTGCAGATGACTGGACTTCCTTATGGACTTTTCATTGCACAGATTTGAAATTTCTACTAAAAAGTGCTGCTTCTGCACAAAGCTGACTACTGCTCTCTCAGCATTATCAAGCTCTTCCATTCAAAGCTTGTAGGTCAACTTTTTCTTTAGAGC
>NC_140247.1:21232414-21234914 GCF_949987555.1 Borostomias antarcticus | reverse complement strand
TCGTCCCCACCCTCACCTATGGTCATGAAGGATGGGTCATGACCGAAAGAATGAGATCACAGATACAAGCGGCCAAAATTAGTTTTCTCCGGAGGGTGGCTGGGGTCTCCCTGAGAGATCGGGTGAGAAGTTCAGTCATCCGGGAGAGACTCGGAATAGAGCCGCTGCTCCTTTGCATCGAAAGGAGCCAGTTGAGGTGGTTGGGGCATCTAGTGAGGATGCCTCCTGGGCGCCTCCCTAGGGAGGTGTTCCAGGCGTGTCCGGCTGGGAGGAGGCCGCGGGGTAGACCCAGGACTAGGCGGCGGGACTACATCTCCGCACTGGCCTGTGAGCGGCTAAAGATTCCCCAGGCAGAGCTGGTTGATGCTGCTATGGAAAGGGATGTCTGGGGCCCCCTGCTGGAGCTGCTGCCTCCGCGACCCGACCCCGGATAAGCGGATGAAGATGGATGGATGGATGGAGTTTTTCCGCTCATTACGGGTCATGGAAATTCAGTTTTTTAGTCACTGAATGTCAGGGAAAAGTCAGGGAATTTGACATTTGACTTACAGTGGGAACCTTGTGTACTGAAAACTGCCAATACACCTGTCTTAAACACGCTTGGCTTAACTCAAATCAACGCTGAACAGACAGTGGTGTTTTAGATGGACTGTTACTACCACTCCAGCCATGTGATGTATTTTTTCTAGTCAGGTACCGAACCCACATACAGAAAAGTACATACTGACAGGAACACACTGGTTGGCAAATGGAATCATTTTGTTTGCTGTATTTCTACATCTTGTTTTGTGTGTTGGCATGTTGGGATTCAGCTGAGCTCTCATTGGATAACCCTCGCAGACTACACTATGAATATCACAGTCTACTCTACTATGAATATCACAGTCTATTCTACTATGAATATCACAGTCTATTCTACTATGAATATCACAGTCTATTCTACTATGAATATCACAGTCTATTCTACTATGAATATCACAGTCTATTCTACTATGAATATCACAGTCTATTCTACTATGAATATCACAGTCTACTCTGCTAGGAATATTACAGTCTATTCTACTATGAATATCACAGTCTATTCTACTATGAATATCACAGTCTACTCTGCTAGGAATATTACAGTCTACTCCGCTAGGAATATCACAGCCTACTCTGTTAGAGGAATATCACAGTCTACTCTGCTAGGAATATCACAGTCTACTCCGCTAGGAATATCACAGTCTACTCTACTATGAATATCACAGTCTATTCTACTATGAATATCCCAGTCTATTCTACTATGAATATCACAGTCTACTCTGCTAGGAATATTACAGTCTACTCCACTAGGAATATCACAGTCTACTCTGCTAGGAATATCACAGTCTACTCTGTTAGAGGAATATCACAGTCTACTCCACTAGGAATATCACAGACTACTCTGTTAGAGGAATATCACAGTCTACTCCACTATGAATATCACAGTCTACTCTGCTAGGAATATCACAGTCTACTCCGCTAGGAATATCACAGTCTACTCTGTTAGAGGAATATCACAGTCTACTCTGCTAGGAATATTACAGTCTACTCCACTAGGAATATCACAGTCTACTCTGCTAGGAATATCACAGTCTACTCCGCTAGGAATATCACAGTCTACTCTGTTAGAGGAATATCACAGTCTACTCTGTTAGAGGAATATCACAGTCTACTCTGCTAGGAATATCACAGTCTACTCTGTTAGAGGAATATCACAGTCTACTCTGTTAGAGGAATATCACAGTCTACTCTGCTAAATGACCTTGACAGAACTCGTGTTGGAACAGACATCAAGAGCTCATGCCTCTGTGCTCTGCATTACCTCTTACCCTAAGCCAAACCTAACCCTAGCCCTAACCCCAACCCTAGCCTTAACCCTAACCCTAACCCCAACCCTAGTCTTAACCCTAACCCCAACCACGAGCATTACCCTGCATTACATCACCAACTGTACTGTGTCATCCATCATATCTGAAGATATGTCCAGTCTCTCAACCAATGGGCACGACCGTAAACCCTCCTTAATCCCCGGGGTTTTATAAACTGGTGGGGTGTGGCTGTCCCGGGCAGGGGAAGGGAGATTAGAGATGAAAATGTAATCCAGCTGGGGGATTATCACGCTATCACCGACGAGCGCCGTCACCTCTTGCGTTTCTCTCAGACTCTAGGACCCCGCAGGAGGAAAAACATACAGGACAAACTGTGTTCAACTGTAAAATAGCGCAGAGTAAGTAAATAAGCAGGGCTACATGGAGTCTTAATTGACATGTTCCAGCGCCAGCTTCCAGAGGAGCTCGTTAGTATTAGAGTAATTGCCAGGCGCCCCCACGATAATCAACTCTGTACTGTGGCATGTGGGAGTGAGAGACCTCTCTCCCTCTCTCTCTCCCTCTCTCTGCCTCTCTCTCTCTCTCTCTCTCACACACACACACACACACACACGCACACACTACACTGTAAGTAAGATTTCCTCCGGAGC
>NC_140247.1:21224914-21229914 GCF_949987555.1 Borostomias antarcticus | reverse complement strand
GAAAGGTTCCCTACACAGTAGCAAACTATCAGAGCCTGACCACGCAGAACTGTTTGAGCCTCCCTAAACCGCGTGACGGCGTGAACTTCCACCACGGAAGACACGGGCCTTCTCCTACTCGTTCTGGGTCGCTGGGGGGAAGGCGGGCCCTGAGTAACAGACAGCCAATAGGACTACATTGTTATTCTGAGTGACATTCCTTTGTCGGGAGTCTCATTAAGGCACCTGCATTCCTGTAATGATGTCACCTGGTCACCAAGGTATTTATATTCATCCTCAGGCGAGCTCTTTTGGAACCCTATTAATGTGGTCTGCGCTAGTCTTCCAGGAGTTTCACGCACACACACACACACACACACACACAGACACACACACACACACACACACACACACACAGCTGTGTGTATTTGTGATAGAGTGTGTACTCAGGCATATTATCTCTATCACACACTCTCTCTATCACAAATACACAAACACGTGTGTGTATTTGTGATAGAGTGTGTAGTCGCGCGCATAATCTCTATCACACACACTTTATCACAAATACACACACACACGCACACACACACACACACACACAGTCCTCAGGCGTCTGATGTGTCAGACTGGCCTTTCTCCACAGCCGGGCTGGACGGCTGTGCTACAGTCTGAAGAATCAGAGCGTTAATTGGAAAGACAGTTTAGTTCCTTTAGAACAGATTACAGGTGTAATTGTTTTATCAGTCAGCCCCGAGGCGAAGGCAATTAATCAAGTGTCAGGTTAGTCTCTGTGAAGGCTTAACACACTCTCCCACACGTCTACACACACACGCACTCACACACGCGCACACACACACACACACACACACACACACACACACGCGCGCACACACACACGCGCGCACACATGCACACACACACAACCACACGCGCGCGCACACACACACACACACACTTACACACACATATACACACATACAGTCCAGTATATTAGTAGATGGATAAATTATGTGCATACCTCTCTATTGCCTCAGACAGTCGTTAGGAGGTGGGACCATGTGTGTGCGTGTGCGCGTGTGTGTGTGTGTGTGTGTGTGTGTGCATGTGTGCGCGTGTGTGTGTGTGTGTGCGTGTGTCTGTCTGTCTGTGTGTGTGTGTGTGTGTGTGTGTGTGTGTGTGTGTGTGTGGGTCGGTGTTCCATTACTTAGACTGTGGTAGGCAGTAACAAACTGTGACGCCAGTATAGAGCATTCTGCTCTTTCCTGCAGAACCGGCTGAATTTAGGGATGTCGATTTTTCAGACGTTTTTATAGTTTTCACACGGTTGTAAAGTGCAGCTCCTGCTCCATCTCCCTCAGAGAACAGGGTTCACACAACCTCTCTTTCACAGACAGTCACGACTGGTTTCAATGGCTCTCTCAATCTGTTTCAATACCCCCCCCTCTCTCTCTCTCTCCCTCTCTCTCTCTCTCTCTTTCTCTCACTCTCTCTCTCTCCCTCTCTCTCTCTCTTTCTCTCACTCTCTCTCACTCCCTCTCTCTCTCTCTCTCTCTCATGACATGTTCCAGCCAGTGTTCCAGGAGTGAGAGAGGTGTGAGATGTAGGTCTCTCTCTGTGATCTCTCTCTGCTGGTCTCTCTGTGTGATCTCTCTGTGTAAATATGATTTTAAATACAAACAGGTGAATTGAGTGAATAAGTAAGTGTAATATTTACTCATGTATTTAAATGAGTTTGTATGCATAGTGTGTGTATACAGTATGTACAGTGATTACTTGGATGTGCAGGGATACTGCAGGGATGCTTATCTTTAGGGTGGTTGTGTTCCATCCAATGTCCTTTTGTCACAAATGTGCTGCTGTGTTTGTGCATTGCTGTATTTCAGCAGATAGGAAGTGTTGTTGTCATTAGTCATGTTTTCCTTGTGGGCTGTTTGTAATCTGTGGGAAGTATGTGTCTCTGATGTGCAGTTGGCAGCTCTTTTTTGGGTGCACACCAGTGGCGGCTGGTGACTCAAAAAACTGAGGAGGACAGGAGGAAGAGAGGCGAACCGCCCATGGGCGCCGGGGGGCACTTTCCCTCAGTCAGTTATTATTTGAGATATCAGCTTTAAAGTGGATTTACAGTCAATGTTAGCATATAAAAAACTGAATAACACTTTATTTAACTACATGCAGCATTTATTTATCATATTCATGATAAAATATTACAAAACAACAATAAAACATTATAAGCAATAGTAATAGATTGTACTCTTCCCTAAAGAGAGAAAATAATTGATATTGGTGATGTGCTGGAGAGGTGTGATATATAAAAAAAAAATTGATAAGGGGACACTGAGGTGTGCTGGCTCTATTAATACATCCATAGCTGGCTCTCAAATAGTTTGTTGGCAAATAGATTTGACAACTGGACAATGGAATACCTTGCACAGCAAATGCAGTATCCAGTAGTTCGCTCATGGCTAGCTAGCAATGGTACAGCTATGGGATTAGCTCATTTGGGTTACTGTCAAAGCTGCCACTCTTATGTTGCTATAGCCTACAATTATCAGAACATAGATGAGGAATAAGCACCGCAAAGCGATCAATTCTCACGCAAGCAGGAGCAAGGCCGTTCAGTGCATTTCTCCAATCCGGTGTTGCGACCCAGTCTCTAGAAATGTTTTGGCCGAGTTGCCGACAGTTTGCGCCTCCAGCCAATCTGCGCGCCTGTCTATGCCGTAGCCTGACGTGCACCTCATAGCCCCAGTAGCTAAGGTTACTGGCTAATAGCCAGCCAGTGGAACTGTTATGTTCAGACGGCTCTAGCTCTGAAATAAAAAGTATTTATGTCAGCTTAGATATTTAGATGGCTAGAATCAAGACAAATAGACAAACAGTTTGATGTATAATATGTCCCATAATACTTTCGGCTGTATTATATTATGTTATATTATATATTATTATAGATATCCCTTCCATTGATATCTAAGGGTCCTCCAGCTGCATGTTTTATATGTCACTGTTGGAGCTTTAGAATTTCAATAATGGGTTTATATCCATAGGGAAAACCTGATGTATGAACAAAACTGAGATAATAATAATTATGAATAAATAAATTCATATATTTATATTTTAATGCCTCTCTTCTCTCCAAAAACTGAGGAGGACTGTCCTCCCCTGCCTCAATGGACGAGCCTCCACTGGTGCACAGTCTTCTCTAGGGAGACAGGTTTCTGTGTGATCTCTCTCTCTCTCGCTGTTCTCTCTGTGTGATCTCTCTCTTAGAGGGTGTGATAGAGGTGTGAGATGTAGGTCTCTCTGTGTGATCTCTCTCTTAGAGGGTGTGATAGAGGTGTGAGATGTAGGTCTCTCTGTGTGATCTCTCTCTTAGAGAATGTGATAGAGGTATGAGATGTAGGTCTCTCTGTGTGATCTCTCTCTTAGAGAATGTGATAGAGGTATGAGATGTAGGTCTCTCTGTGTGATCTCTCTCTCTTAGATAATGTGTTAGAGGTGTGAGATGTAGGTCTCTCTGTGTGATCTCTCTCTTAGAGGGTGTGATAGAGGTGTGAGATGTAGGTCTCTCTGTGTGATCTCTCTCTTAGAGAATGTGATAGAGGTGTGAGATGTAGGTCTCTGTGTGTGATCTCTCTCTTAGAGAATGTGATAGAGGTGTGAGATGTAGGTCTCTCTGTGTGATCTCTCTCTTAGAGAATGTGATAGAGGTGTGAGATGTAGGTCTCTCTGTGTGATCTCTCTCTTAGAGAATGTGATAGAGGTGTGAGATGTAGGTCTCTCTGTGTGATCTCTCTCTTAGAGAATGTGTCACTCACATTGGGGGGGGGGGGGGGTCTGTTGTGTTTGTGTTGACGTTGCCGCGGCGCTGTGTTTGATTGGCAGCTGTAATCGGAGCTGGCAGGGAGGCCTGCAGCAGCCTGCGACTAAACAATCTGAGACCCACTCTCCTCATTACACACAGCACACTCTCTCTATCTCTGTCTCCCTGGTTCTCTCTCTCTCTCTCTCTCTCTCTCTCTCTCTCTCTAACGCCTTCTATCTCCCCCCCCTCTCTCTCTACCCCCCTTCTCTCTTTCTATCTCTCACTCCCCCTGTCTCTCTCTCTCTCTCTCTCTTTCTCTCTCTCTCTCTCTCTCGCTTTATCTTTCTCTGTTGGTCGTTGATCTCCCTCAGAGAACAGGGTTGACACAACCTCTCTTTCACAGACAGTCACGACTGGTTTCAATGGCTCTCTCAATCTGTTTCAATACCCCCCCCCCCTCCCCCTCTGAGGTGATTATGCTCTGGTACCGGATGTTCTGTTTAGGATGGGAGAGAGGGAGAGACAGAGGAGGTAATATAGATAGAAGATGCAGAGGGGGTGGTAGAGAGAGAGAGAGAGAGAGAGAGAGAGAGGGAGAGAGAGAGGGGGGTAGATAGAGAGAGAGAGGGGTAGATAAAGAGAGAGGGAGAGGGGTAGATAGAGAGAGAGGGGTAGATAGAGAGAGAGAGGGAGAGAGAGGGAGAGGGGTAGATAGAGAGAGAGGGGTAGATAGAGAGGGAGATAGAGGGAGAGGGGTAGATAGATATAGAGAGGGGTAGATAGAGAGAGAGGGGTGGATAGAGAGAGAGGTAGATATAGAGGTAGATAGAGAGAGAGAGAGAGAGAGAGAGAGAGAGAGAGAGAGAGGGAGAGAGAGGGAGAGGGGTCGATAGATAGAGAGAGGGGTAGATAGAGAGGGGTAGATAGAGAGAGAGGTACAGTAGATAGAGAGAGGGGTAGATAGAGAGAGGGGTAGATAGAGAGACAGAAGGGTAGATAGAGAGAGAGGGGTGGATAGAGAGAGAGAGAGGGAGAGGGGTAGATAGATAGAGAGGGGGGTAGATAGAGAGGGAGAGGGGTAGGTAGAGAGAGAGAGAGGTAGATAGAGATAGAGGGGTAGATAGAGAGAGAGGGGTGGATAGAGAGAGAGAGAGGGGTAGATAGAGAGAGAGGTAGACAGAGAGAGAGGTAGATAGAGAGAGAGGGATAGATAGAGAGA
>NC_140247.1:21187414-21212414 GCF_949987555.1 Borostomias antarcticus | reverse complement strand
TATAGCCTGCTCATAGCCTGCTCATAGCCTGCTTATAGCCTGCTTATAGCCTGCTCATAGCCTGCTTATAGCCTGCTTATAGCCTGTTTATAGCCTGCTCATAGCCTGCTTATAGCCTGATTATAGCCTGCTTATAGCCTGCTTATAGTCTGCTCATAGCCTGCTTATAGCCTGCTTATAGTCTGCTCATAGCCTGCTTATAGTCTGCTCATAGCCTGCTTATAGCCTGCTTATAGCCTGCTTATAGCCTGCTTATAGTCTGCTCATAGCCTGCTTATAGCCTGCTTATAGCCTGTTTATAGCCTGCTCATAGCCTGCTTATAGCCTGCTTATAGTCTGCTCATAGCCTGCTTATAGCCTGTTTATAGTCTGCTCATAGCCTGCTTATAACCTGCTTATAGCCTGTTTATAGCCTGCTCATAGCCTGCTTATAGCCTGCTTATAGTCTGCTTATAGCCTGTTTATAGCCTGCCTTTAGCCTGCTTATCACAAGGCAGCTGCCAGTGGGAGAAAATAACTCATGCTTGGATTTCTGCCCATTTTCCAGTAGATGTCTTAGTCAATATTGAACCAAGATCTACAGGTCTGTTTATTGCCATGTATATGGCTCACATATTCTAGGAATGTGACTCGGGTTCAGGCATATGCTGTTGTAGACGACACAGGACAGGGTGCAGAACAGGACAGTGCAAAGACATGACAGTGCAAAACAGTACAAAAATGCTGCACCAAAATGCAGTGCAATGTACAAATTACAATATACTGTAAAAAATAAAAATAAAAGAAGAGGCACAGTTTCAGTATACGCACTATATACAAAATGGGATGTGGTGAGTGTATGATAAGATAAGATAAGATAAGATAAGATAAGATAAGATAAGATAAGATAAGATAAGATAAGATAAGATAAGATAAGATAAGAAACGATGAGATAAGATAAGATAAGATAAGATACGATATGATAAGACTTTATTGATCTTTTGGCATTTTAGCAGTTGAAAATTACAGAAAGGTTGGAAAGGAGAGAAATAATAGATACAGAGTAACGGATAAGAAAGAGACACTAGATAAGAGAGGGGGGTAGCAGCATAAAAAAGGGATATCAGGGGCTATAAACATATTACTACTGTATACAAGTACATGAGTCAAGGAGTATACATACATACATACATGCATACATACATGCATACATACATACATACATGCATGCATACCTGTACATACATACATACATACATACATACATACATACATACATACATACATACATACATACATACATATACTGTATACATGCATCTATACCTGTACAGTACATACATACATAGATACATAGATACATACATACATACATACATACATACATAGTAGCATTTCAAAACCACATTTCTTTATTTTATTTTATTTTTTTTGGGGGGGGGTTCGAGACATTTTCCTGTATCCTACTGACATTATGAAACAGATTTTTTTTTTCATGAGGGATTGAACTGAAATTGAATGGGCAATATCTGTATAAATTAGTATATATCAGTATCATATTAGTCATATCAGTATCAAATATATCAGTATCAGATCATATCAGTATCATATATACTAGTATATATCAGTATCATATACATTCATCTGAAATAAGAGTTATACGAGTTTACTTTTTACCCGGCTGCACCATGGAGTCTAGGTGCATGCCTCTGCCCTCTATGGCCATCTACAAATGATTATTGTAGTTGTAAGTGCAAATGTCTTGCTGCCTGTAGCACCATCCTTGATGGAGCATATGTGTGGTCTGGACCTGTGAAGTTTAATTTACAGGAAAGGAGTGAGCAGAGGGTAGAGTTGTCCATTCTTGCGTAAATGTAAACTCTTTTTCACATTTTACATTATTTTATTTTTTTTTCTTTGAAGAGCTCATTCTCTCTTCTGTCAGTCAAGAGACGGTAGGCGCTAGATCCTCAGGGACAAAGTCCTGTAGCGCACACATGGACTACACAGCTACCATGGAAACCAAACAACGGTGTAGCTGTATTGAAGTCCGAGTGGAAACAGTAAAATTTGGAGCGTTATGTTAGAATGAAACAGGTCGTGACTCGTGAGTAAATCTGATTGTCAGAAATCGGGAGAAATGCGGGAGAAATATGACCCCGGGAGAAAACCGTGAAAGGGCACTGAAAATCAGGAGTCTCCCGCGAAAATCGGGAGGGTTGGCGAGTATGGTGTCGGTGTCTGCTGTGGGTGCTGCTCCTGCTGTCGGTGCTGCTCTTGCTGTCGGTGCTGCTCCTGCTGTCGGTGCTGCTCCTGCTGTGGGTGCTGCTCCTGCTGTCTGTGCTGCTCCTGCTGTCAGTGCTGCTCCTGCTGTCAGTGCTGCTCCTGCTGTGGGTGCTGCTCCTGCTGTGGGTGCTGCTCCTGCTGTCTGTGCTGCTCCTGCTGTCAGTGCTGCTCCTGCTGTCAGTGCTGCTCCTGCTGTGGGTGCTGCTCCTGCTGTGGGTGCTGCTCCTGCTGTCTGTGCTTCTCCTGCTGTCGGTGCTGCTCTCGCTGCCGATACCATCCCTGCTGATGATACTGTTTCTACTACTGCTGCTGTCCCTGTGGCCACGGTACATGCAGTCCTGAGTGAGAATCACTCAGAAGGTACTGAGAAACAGGCCACGCCTGCTGTCTCCCCTGCAGCCACTGATACCCTTATCATTGGAGACTCAATTGTCTGTAATGTCTCAGTGAAGGGCTGTGAGTCCAAGCGCTTCCCTGGTGCTACAGTGGAAGACATGATCATTATGATACCTCGTCTGCTGCCTGAGGTGTCTCTTGACACTCTGTTGGTTCATATCGGAGTCAACGATATGAAGGCTCGTACGTCAGAGTTGTTAAAGGAGAATGTTCTTTTTCGACAACCTGGACCTTATTTACGGCATATTATAAGACGTTTGACTCACCGAGATAACTTTGGTGTAATTCGGAGGCCTGTGGAAGAAATTTAAAATCCAGTGCTGGGGAGAGGACTGAAGGCCCCCTTGTCTGATGAAGTATGAATCAACATACTGCCCTGGTACCGCTTAGTCAGCACTGTGTCACTGTTAAGGGTGGCTGGTACGGTGTGGTACGTGGACGACAGTCCACACCTAACATGCCCTCGGGACTTTGCAATTCCGCCCCCGCTTGTTAACTCTTAGGTCCAGGGATGCCCAATCCCCCTCCCTACTGGTTGGTTAATTGTCTTAAATGTGCATGCCATCACCACAGGTGGCGGCGTCAGCCCAATCAAACCTTCATAACTTTCTCTCTCCTTACTCTGAAACAAATAATCTTAAAAGATCATATTATCTGTATGCCTTGCATTTTTTGTCATAGTAACCTCCTTCTGAGTATTGTTCTATAGTTTTAATAAAGGCAGTATTTTCACTTTAAACAATACTGGTTACAGTGCCGATTCTACACAGAACTGTAAATACCTGCTGAGCGTCAGCTGAGCTGGTCTTCACTGTACTCTGTCGACCTTAATTCCCTCTGCTTCATGATAACCATAGCCAAGAGCCATATCTGGTATATATAAGGTTCTTTAGCTGGCGTCCTGTTTTATTTCCCCCAAGTGACTTTTATATAGCATGCATTTAATTTAGGCTATTTTCATGCATACAAATCATGCACACACACACCTGACGATTCTCTTGTCTGGTTCAATGATTTATGATCGTAAATGTAGCTGGTTCTTTATTGGTAAGTTACACTTTTTAGGCTCTGGGAGCTTTTTCTAAGCAATGTATCTGCGCAGGGATAGCCTATTGATTGTTACACTGAGGCAATACTGTTTAGCCTACCCTGGTTCTGTAGTTCTGGCACCCAGTGCAGACAAATGGCTCTTTCCCCTAGAGTCTGGTGTAGCTCGGTCCCAATCTTGCTCAACAAATGCCATGTTTGATGTCAGATTGATTCAGTTCCAGACAGATGTTTCCAGAAGCCGTCAAGGACGCTGGTGTTTATTAACCAATAAGCATTCTAAGGTTACAATAGCAATAGCCTAGCTTCAGACTAGGCAAGAGACAATTACATTACATTGTTGCGTGGCAGAGTAGTAGGCTGAAGCAGCAAAGCGCTCCTTAACATTCAAAGGTTCCATCTCTTATAGGCCTTAACAATGCTATCAGAGGGAGGGGTGACATATCAAGTTATGTAGAAGACTGCAATCATGCTACAGTAGATATGGTCATCTGGTCACACCGCCAGGTCAGAATTAAACCGTTGTCTGGACGACCGGAACATTCTAAGTTATCAGGTCTCTGGTTTGGTAACCCAATCTCTGCACCTGTTGTTGTTCACTGGGTCAACTTGTGTACTGGTCAGCCAGTCAGCAAAAAATTATTCTTAGAGATTCTATACCCTACATGGCTCAAAGCTGTGTGGCTATCTATACACTGTCTATGGCCTAATACAGGTCAGCAAGTGAATTTTATCTATTGCAGCAGAAGGTGAAGTTTTGCCCACTTCACAGGCTTTCCTGAATGATCTCTTTAATAGCAACATCCATAGTACATCTGGAATTCCAGATCTTGAACTATCCTTAGAGTTCTTTACCAACACATTTTTATCAGTTGTAGATAAATATGCTCCCTTCAGAAAGATCAGAGTAAAAAACAGATCCCTTGGTGATACTGTTTTTTTGCTTCCCTCTGGAATATGTAGGTGTGGGACCTCTGCCCACCTCCCTTGTTCTCTGTAAAGCGCATTGTGTTACCTATGTGTATGAAATGCGCTATACAAATAAAGTTTGGATTGATTGATTGATCTAGTCCCTGGTTTTGCACTGAGTTGTCAGCCTTATTCTTCGAGCGTAATGAAGCCTGGTCTCTTGCCAAATGCACCAAGCAGGCTTCTAACTGGCTCTCATTCAAACAAATTCGTAAAAAAAATGCACTGCGCTGGTCCGGAAGGCAAAGACTGAATACTATGTTAATTTAGTCTCTAGTTCATTGTCAGACCACCAAACATTCTGGAAAGCTGTGAAATGTAACAACTCTGTTGCCTCTATGCCCACTCATGTTTGATGATTGTTTATTGCAAGATCAGAGTGACATTGTTTCTGCTTTCAACAGCTGCTGCTGGCCACCTTTTTGAATCTGAAGCCTGTCATTTTCCCCATAATGAAAATACTCAGCCCCTAGCCCATCTAAATTCTATAGACCCATCTTTTTCGAATTATTTGTATAATTCCAAATTTCATTTAGATCCTGTCCTATTAAACACAGTCCTGGAATCTCTTTGAAACAACGTTTCAACCGCTCAGGTATTCATCAGGCAACTTTACCAAAGTACTAAAGTTGCCTGATGAATACCTGAGCGGTTGAAATGTTGTGTTTGTAGCCAATAAAAGAGTACTGGGAGCATTAATCCAGTGTGCGGATCTTTTCAACCTTCAAGTTGTGTTTTCTTCCGCCAGAAGGGAGTGGGTCAAAGAGACCGTGACCGGGATGGGAGGGGTCGGCCGCGATTCCATTGGCCTGTTTTAGGGTCCTGTAGGCATACAGGTCCTGTAGGGATGGCAGTCTACAGACGATCACCCTCTCAGCGGTGCGGATGATGCGCTGCAGTCTGCCCTGGTCTTTGTTGCGGCTGAGAACCAGGTGGTGATGGAGGAGGAGAGGATGAACTCGATGATGGAAGTGTAGAAAAGCACCATCTTTGCCTTTGGCTTGTTGAATTTCTTCAGCTGCCTCAGGAAATACATCCTCTGTTGTGCTTTTTCGCTGGTGTTTAGCTCCCACTTGAGGTCCCGGGAGATGGTGGTGCCCAGGAAGCGGAAGTAGTTAACCAGGAAAGCAGTTTGGTGTTTATATGCGTGGTATTTGTTCTGTTTGGAAAATCAACGTGATTGCGTTAGACCCTGGACCCTGAACATATCACCAAAGGTTCCTGATTCCTTCTATACTGTATATGTACAGTATATAATAATAATAACAATACCATTTTATTATTAATAACAATAATGTTATTATTATTATTATTATTATTATTATTAATAATAATAATATATTGGATTGGATAATAATATATCGGATTTATAAAGTGCCTTTCTCAAACTCAAGGACACTGTACAGAACAAACATAATAAAATAAAAAAGTAAAAATAAATAAAAAATAAAAAGGGACTAAAAATAACTGTGGGCTGCTCTGGACCCTGGCCATGCTGGAGGAAGACCCGTCTGAAGAGGTGTGTTTCCAGACAGTTTTTGAGGGAAGACGGGATGGAGGTCCAGAGCCAGGGAGCAGCAGCAGCAGAGGAGGCTCGGACACCGAGGGAGGAGCGCTTGGTGTGAGGGATGGAGAGAAGGGATGGAGAGAGGGGATGGAGAGAAGGGATGGAGAGAAGGGATGGAGAGGAGGGATGGAGAGAAGGGATGGAGAGAGGGGATGGAGAGAAGGGATGGAGAGAGGGGATGGAGAGAAGGGATGGAGAGAAGTCTGGCATCAGTGGAACGGACACCCAACGGAATGCGTGGCCTGACGGTTGTGGATGACGAAACGATGACATGGCACCTGGAGGTGTGCCCGGATATATATCCCCAATGACCCCTCACCCAGCCTCGGGCTGGTAAAAGGATAGCCCCTCGGCCCTGAGCCTGGGGGGGGAGTGAAACATCTACACCCAAACGAAGAAGAAGAGTGGAACAGAGTCCCCGGTCAGGAGAGTAGGGGATGAGTAGGTCAATAAGATACGAGGGCACCGGACTGTGTAGGGATTTATAGTTAAGGAGGAGGACCATGAAGGTCATCTGGTGTTTTATGGGAAGCCGGTGAAGCTGCAGCGGGGCGGGGGTGATGTGATGTCAGGGCTCGGTGTGGGTGAGAACCCTAGCTGAGGAGTTCTGTACATATTGGAGCCGGGCCAAGGCCCTGGCAGGAACACAGAACAGAACTCCGCTGCAGTAGTCCAGACAAGAGTTGGCATGGGCATTTATACAGCTCTTACAGTTCAGCAGTATGTGTGTGTGTGTGTGTGTGCGCGTATGTAGCATGTGTGTGTGTGTATGCGAGTGTGTGCATGTGTGTAGCATGTGTGTGTATGTATGTGTTTGTATGTGTGTGTGTGTGTGTGTGTGTGTGTGTGTGTGTGTGTGTGTGTGTGTAGCGTGTTTGTACTGTGTGTGTGTGTGTGTGTGTGTGTGTGTGTGTGTGTGTGTGCACTCCGCTCCATGCGGGGTGTAAATGAGATTTCTTTTCATGGCTCTCACCCTCAAGCGGAATACTCACACACACACACACACACACATGCACACACACACACACACACACACACACACACACACACACACACACACAGTATCACGTACTGTAGCCCCCGCCCCCACCCCTCCCCAGCTATCTGTCTGAAACACGGTTGGCGGGGGCGGAAAACAAGTGTTATTTTTGTCACGCTTTCAGCTGAGGGCCTTTTAGAGAGCTGCAATTAGAAACACCAAGACATAACGTTACATCAAAACAACCTGGGAAGTCCATTAAGGACAACAACACTGGGAGCTTTTCTTACACAAGGTTGTTGGATCGCCGTGGTGGATATTAGTCATCCCCCAACCAATGAAATCAGGTTTAACAGACTTTACATCCACCCCTGTACATTAGTCAGTCAGTTAGTCAGTCAACTTGTCGGTGAGTCAATCAGGCAGTCAGTCAATCAGTCAATCAATCAGTCAATCAGTCACTCAGTCGGCCGGTCAGTCTGTCGGTCAGTCAGTCAGTCAGTCACACATGTACCAGAACCCACTGTTGGCTGAGAATGTACTTTTAACAATGCACTCTGGGTGCAACGAGTATCTCTCGACACAAAACAAAGGATGGATGAGTCCCAATGTTCAGAAGCTTCATGTCATACGACGCAGAATCCTCTGATGAACCTGCAAACAGGCATACTGTACGTAAGCAGGAACAGGATAACACTGCATCTGCCACCACGCAAGCAAAATACTGACTGGTGCACATTTCACCTTTGTTGGAGGCAATTAAGGAAAGCATTGTGTGCTGTTTTCTGGATTTCCAGAACAAGAACATGCTCAGGGGCCCTTCACCTTTTCACACAGAGTTAAGATCTCTGGGAGATAAATACTGCGCACATAAAATGATTCGACATTCAAGATTCAAGAAGTTTATTGTCATGTGCATGGTTAGACACAGTGGTTACACCACACAATGCAATTCTTACTTTGCTTTGTCCTCCAATGCACACATCCTAGGTCTACTAAGTAATAATAATATTAAAGAAACAGTGTAATAGTAATAACAATAAAATAACAATAAAATATCAGTAGAAATAGCAATTACTGAAATGTAAGGTGTGTTTGTGTGTGTGTGTGAGAGAGAGAGAGAGAGAGAGAGAGAGAGAGAGAGGTAGATTATGGATTGTGAGGAGCTAAGAGTCATTTACAAGCCTGATGGCCTGTGGATAGAAACTGTTTGTGAGTCTAGTTGTCCTGGATTTCACACTTCTGTAGCGTTTGCCTGATGGCAGCAGTGTGAAGAGGTTGTGCTGAGGGTGTGTGCTGTCCTTAATGATGTTCCCAGCCCTCCTGGTGGCCCTGGTCTGGTAGATGCTCTGGAGTGAGGGGAAGGCTACTCCTGAGATGGTCTGTGCAGTTTTAATCACTCGCTGGAGGGCCTTTCTGTCCTGGGCAGTGCAATTTCCATACCAGACTGTGCTGGAATTGGTAAGGACGCTCTCGATTGTGCTCTTGTAGAAGTTTAAGAGTCCCTTTAATTTAATGACCTCCTGTGCTTTAACTTTCCTTACTTAGTGACAACCATAGCTTTCAATTCTCCCCCTTTAAGGACATCATGTGCTTTAGCTTTCCTTACCCAATGACAGTATGTTCATATCAAACTCCTTGACTTTCCTCACTTCATGATAGTCTGTTTTTCAACTTTCCTTACTTTCATGATAGCCATCTCTTTCATCTTTCCCTTTTAACAGCTTGCTTTCCTAACCGTAATTGGTTTGATCTTTTCATACTTATCTCCCCTACACTGCACTTTTCTCTGGTTGAACTCCATCTGACCTCTGCCGATGTTCAGTGTTACACCTCAGGTCAACCAGAGTTCAACTTCTGTTTCTCAATACAGCACAGGATCTGAGATGATCACTTTAATCAACATAATGAGATGATTAGTATGAGATGATTAATGAAAATAATCACAACAACACGTGTTGGAGTGTATTTGTCTATGACAAATAAAGAGTCGGGGCCCCAAGCAGAAATATATTCACCCCCATTATGGCACCTCCACATTCACATCCACATTCACATTCACATCCACATCCACATTCACATTCACATTCACATTCACATTCACATTCACATTCACATCCACATTCACATTCACCTCCACATTCACATCCACATTCACATCCACATCCACATTCACATTCACATTCACATCCACATTCACATTCACCTCCACATTCACATCCACATTCACATTCACATCCACATCCACATTCACATTCACATTCACATCCACATCCACATTCACATCCACATCCACATTCACATTCACCTCCACATTAACATTAACATCCACATTCACATTAACATTCACATTCATATCCACATTCACATTCACATTCACATTCACATCCACATTCATGTTATTTAAGCAGAGCAGCCGTACTGTAAGTGTTGTCGTGCTGTGTCTTGCGGGGCGTGTGTGAAGTGTTTGTGTGTTGATAGGGTCTCCAGCAGGGTGAAGTGTGTCCTGGGGGGGGGGTGGCGGGTCTCCAGCAGGGTGAAGTGTGTCCTGGGGGGGTGGGGGGTGGATGCTGACTGAGTGGAAACGGTCATTGTGAGAGAAAGACCCTGCTAGGCATTTATCTTTGTCTCTGACACTGGCATTCCTCACCCCCGTGGGCTGTACACACACACACACACAACATGCACACACACACACACACTCACACATGCATACACACTCACACATACACACTGATACTCCTCACCCCCGGGGGCTGTACACACACACACACACACACACACACACACATGCACACACACTCACACACACACACATACACACTGATACTCCTCACACCCGGGGGCTGTACACACGCACACACACACACTGACAGTCCTCACCCCGGGAGCTGACCTGCAGAGATAAGCTGATCACACACCACACACACACACACACACACTGCATACTCAGACACACATGCACACACACATGAACACGCAAGGCACAGTTCAATAAATTGCTAGGCTTCTAGGCGGATGCTTGGCCCCTTGGCGGCGACTTAATTCACACACCTGCTCTATGTAAAGTTCATATGCAGTCCTTTAAATCCTGAAGCACACACTAAGAGTTCTGGTCAAAGATTACCTCTCTGGGTTCTCCAGGAGAACCCACAGGAGAAATTACATATCCAGTTGAGGCAGGACTAAGCTCATTTAATTCTAATAACAAGCAAACCTTGTCCGTGCTAGGCTAGGGCATGTTTGGGTATATCTGAACTGAAATAACTTTTTTGGGATTGTGGTGGATGAGTAGTCTCTGTGTGCCTGTAGCACTTACAGATGGATGAGGCTTCACTTCTGCAGAGAGGGTTGGGGAGAGAGAGAGACAGAGAGAGAGAGAGGAGCCATATGAAAATACTCAGATCAAAATTTCAGAAAAGAAAGTGTGGAAATGGAGCTCTTACAGCTTTAAATATGCGGTGGAAACAGCAGTCATTTGCATTCCATTATGTGTCTTAAATTCACCCCCTCCCCCTCTCTCTCTTCTGCCTCATCTCTCCATCTCCAAATCTATCATTTTGTCGATCTCTCTCCTCCACTCGTCCTGCCCTCCCTCACCCCCCTCTCCCCCTCTTTCACCTCTCCACTCCTTGCTCTCTCCACTCCTCCTTCTCTCCCCTCTCTCCACCCCTCCCTCTCTCCACCTCTCTCTCTCCACCCCTCCCTTCTCTCCACCCCTCCCTTCTCTCCCCTCTCTCCACCCCTCCCTCTCTCCACCTCTCTCTCTCCACCCCTCCCTTCTCTCCACCCCTCCCTTCTCTCCCCTCTCTCCACCCCTCCCTCTCTCCACCTCTCTCTCTCCACCCCTCCCTTCTCTCCACCCCTCCCTCTCTCCACCTCTCTCTCTCCACCCCTCCCTTCTCTCCACCTTTCCCTTCTCTCCCCTCTCTCCACCCCTCCCTCTCTCCACCTCTCTCTCTCCACCCCTCCCTTCTCTCCACCCCTCCCTCTCTCCACCTCTCTCTCTCCACCCCTCCCTTCTCTCCACCTTTCCCTTCTCTCCCCTCTCTCCACCCCTCCCTCTCTCCACCTCTCTCTCTCCACCCCTCCCTTCTCTCCACCCCTCCCTTCTCTCCCCTCTCTCCACCCCTCCCTCTCTCCACCTCTCTCTCTCCACCCCTCCCTTCTCTCCACCCCTCCCTTCTCTCCCCTCTCTCCACCCCTCCCTCTCTCCACCTCTCTCTCTCCACCCCTCCCTCTCTCCACCTCTCTCTCTCCACCCCTCCCTTCTCTCCACCCCTCCCTTCTCTCCCCTCTTTCCACCCCTCCCTCTCTCCACCTCTCTCTCTCCACCCCTCTCTCTCTCCTCCCCTCCCTTCTCTCCACCCCTCTTTCTCTCCACCCATCCCTCTCTCCACCCCTCCTTCTCTCCACCCCTCTCTCTCTCCACCCATCCCTCTCTCCACCCCTCCTTCTCTCCACCCCTCTCTCTCTCCACCCCTCCTTCTCTCCACCCATCCCTCTCTCCACCCCTCCCTCTCTCTCTCCAACCCTCTCTCTCTCCACTCATCCCTCTTTCCCCTCTCTCCACCCCTCCCATCCCCCCCCCCCCTCGCTGCAGAGATGTGCCCGGTACCGTGTGGCGTCCACGGCGTGTGTTCAGAGGGCCGGTGCCAGTGTGAGGAGGGCTGGGTGGGCGCGGCGTGCGACCACAGGGCGTGCCACCCCCGCTGTGAGGACCACGGGCAGTGCCACGACGGAGCCTGCGTCTGCCAGCCAGGCTGGGAGGGGGAGCACTGCACCATGGGTGAGCTTTGTGTGTGTGTGTGTGTGTGTGTTTGCCTGTGTGTGTGTGTGTGTGTGTGTGTGTGTGTGTGTGTGTGTGTGTGTGTGTGTGTGTGTGTGTGTGTGTGTGTGTGCCTGTTTGCGGACGTTCGTGTGCGTGTGTGTTTGCCTGTGTGTGTGTGTGTGTGTGTGTGTGTTCATATTTGGCAGCCTAGGACATACACACAAGTTGGTCGTAAGAGGGTTCCAACAACTGGGGATGCCCAGAAAGAGGGCTAAACGCCTCGCTAAGTCCTGCTCTGTCTGTATGCTGCTGGTCCATGACCTTGTGATTGTGTGTTAATTGCACCGTTAGTATGTGTGTCCCTGTATGTTATTTTCTCTATGTGACATACATTGTTAAAAAGTGTGTGTGTGCATGTGCGTGCGCGCGCGTGCGTGCGTGTGTGTGTGTGTGTGTGTGTGTAGACAAGCACCACGTTCCTGTGGGTTTGTGGGCCATCTAGAGTCTATTGTCTATTTATTCCTCGGGGCAAAGTGTGACCCACATGTAGTGTTCTCTGCTTGTTAGCCAGTGCTAACAGTCCAGAACGTTCCACACTCTCACACAGGGCAGCCCTCAACTCTCTCTGTCTCTGCAGCTTATTAAAGTAGCACTCTGTCTCTTATTAACACTCTGTCTCTTATTAACACTCTGTCTCCAACTCTCTCCTTCTCCTGCAGTTACTTACGACTTGGACGTCGTTGTAAAAGGCAAGTCATCTTTCTCTTGTTAACTTTCACTCTGGTTTTATTACCAACCTACAGTACGCAGGCACACACACACACGCACGCACCAACCTACGCAAGCACACACACACACACACACACACCAACCTACGCAAGCACATACACACACACACACACACACCAACCTACTCAGGCACATGCAAACACACATACATGTACCCATCTTAGCTATACATAATATATAACTCCGTGTGTGTGTGTGTGTGTGTGTGTGTGTGCGTGCGTGCGCGTGCATGTGTGCGTGTGTGTGTGTGCATGTGTGTATGTATATATGTGTGTGTATGTGTATATGTGTGTGTGAGTGTGTGTGCATATGTGTGTATGCATGTGTATGTGTGTGTGTGTGTATATATATAAATATATATATATATATATGTGCATATGTATGTGTGTGTTTGTGTGTATATGTGTATGCATGTGTATGTACCGTAATTTCCGGACTATAAAGCGCACCTGAATATAAGCCGCACCAGCTACATTTAGGGAAAAAAACAAATGTGTACATATACAAGCCGCACTGGACTATAAGCCGCAGGCGTTTTAATATTTAATTACCATATGTAAGGGTTCGTGCACAGAGGGGATTATCGGGAAAGAGATGGCTGTTTGGGGAAGCTTCCATTTTATTAACATTTCAACAAACAAGTTGCATATTTGCATAACTTATTCAAGTGTTACCATTTAGTGCAATAGTACGGAACATTTACTGTGCTGTGTAAACTGTACTGTATCACATAGCGTTTCAGACACACAAACTTTCACATGTTAAACAGCATTCGAAAGGTGTACAGTACACTCACTGTGCAGAAATAATACCGTAAACGGTGCGCTCCCAGCGCACGTCCCGGCTTTCTCTTTTTTCTTCCTTTTTAAAAGTGCTAAAATGAAAGTGCCTGTGACACGGCAGTAGGCCTAAAGGTGCAGTAACACGGCTGCTTAAAATATAATTAATGTGCAGCAGCTCTATTTCCTTCTTTGACAGCCAGATCGACTGCCTTTAACTTAAAAGCTGCATTATATGCATTTCTTCGTTTGTTTTCCATAATGAGGGTTTGTGCATGAAAACTTCCTTTGCGCAAACTGTCGCTCTCGTAATGTCTGTCTTGCTCTCGTTCTCTCTCGTACTGCATTTGGTTCATGGATGTATTAATAGAACTGGATACAGCCACTCCATTCACTGACCGCTATCAACAATGAAGCCCTATTGAATCGCGCCATCTTGGCAAATTTGTAGTCATTTGACTATTTCCGGTGACTTCTGTACTTGCGCAGTTGTGCTTTTCTGGCCTTCCGGTGACTTTTGTACTTGCGCAGTTGAGCTTTTCTGTCCGACGCGCGTCCACGAAAAAGTTCACCTTTATATGAAATGTAGACGCACGTTCCCGGCTCTCTCGGCTCTCCCCGCTTTGATTTAGCAATGAAAACCGGCTTGCATATTAACCTGTTTTTGTCAAATATATCCATTGGAGAAATTATTTTTTCATCCAGATATTTTAGTTTTAACAGGTTAAATATAACTGAACATGTTTTGTTTGCTAGTAGATGGTATTCATTCCGTTCGCGATAACGTTATTGCAGCCAGGCTAAATTCCTCCAGGGAGCCAGTGACCGGCGAGTTGAAGAGCTTCACTCCACGGCAGCAGGAGCTTTGGCCGCTGCTACCGCATCTCGGATAACCCGCTGAGTTCTTGGCTGCTATTTCACATTCGCCCTTGATCAATCGAATCTCATCTCCGTATAAATACACATTAAGCCTATATCGCCTTATTCACCACAAAATATGTTTCAATCTGATGTTATTTTCATAGATAGATTTTGCCTCATTTTTGATAATTTACTGCCATGCAGGCCGTCTGCGCTGTCCCCAGCACCACCTAAACAGAGGAAGTTTGAAATGTCTAAATATTCCCAAGCATGTATTTCCATTCGTAAATCACATTAGCTGACCTGCCCGGACAACTGCATCTCATCCGATAAACATAGCCTATGAACAATACATCCATGATGGCAAGCCAGAAACGCAGACACAAGTTCAAGTACCACAAATAAAGGTAGCCTATTAATTCTAACATCAACGGGGTCCCGGCTAAGTCTTTTAATACCATCCATCGTCATCCGCTTATCCGGGGTCGGGTCGCGGAGGCAGCAGTTCCAGCAGGGAGCCCCAGACATCCCTTTCCCTAGCATCAACAAGCTCTGCCTGGGGAATCTTTAGCCGTTCATAGGCCAGTGCGGATGTTTAATCAAATGTGTTAATGAAAATGACCACAAAAAAGGAGAGTAGTCAAAGCACACCGCTCAAAAAGGGCTTAATACATACAACAAACTGATCAGGCTAATCATTTTTTAATGAAAATGACCACAAGACAACCTCCTGTGCATAGTTGAAATGGTAGTGGGATACGGTGATAAACTGGAGTGATCATTTGACAGCAATTATTAGCCTTTTCCAGGAATGGACAGAAATGGGATATTTTTAGAATAACAGGAATGTATTCACATACAATGGAAAGGAGTTGATGTGTAGCATGAAGATGAAACGATACACTGAGTTTGGGTGTTTTCAGTCAACGTTGGCGTTGACCGCTTCTAGCTATCGAATGGCCGACTGGTGTAAGATGGATAGCCTAACGTTAGAGAGATAAATGTAGTCTATGGTTATGTTAATAAAGCTAACAATGATGTTGTAACATGCATGCAGCACTGCCGATCTGAACGATTGATTCATTATTACCATGGATCGGTATTGGGATTGATCAAGGGCGAATGTGAAATAGCAGCCACAAACTCAGCGGGTTATCCGAGATGCGGTAGCAGCGGCCAAAGCTCCTGCTGGCGGGGAGTGAAGCTCTTCAACTCGCCTGTCACTGGCTCCCTGGAGGAATTTAGCCTGGCTGCAATAACGTTATCGCGAACGGAATGAATACCATCTACTAGCAAACAAAACATGTTCAGTTATATTTAACCTGTTAAAACTAAGATGCCTGGATGAAAAAATAATTTCTCCAATGGATATATTTGACAAAAACAGGTTAATATAAAAGCCGGTTTTCATTGCTAAATCAAAGCGGGGAGAGCCGAGAACGTGCGTCTACATTTCACATAAAGGTGAACTTTTTCGTGGACGCGCGTCGGACACAAAAGCACAACTGCGCAAGTACAAAAGTCACCGGAAATAGTCAAATGACTACAAATCTAGCCAAGATGGCGCGGTTCAATAGGCCTTCACTTTAGATTTCGAATCCTGGGGGCTTGATTTGGTTCCACATTTGCTTTCGGTGTTCGCGTGAACTGCCTGTCTCACACACTTTTCTGGCCTCCGACCTTTCCTGCTGGAGCCCGCCGCTTAAGGGTGGGGGACGTGGACCGGCCATAGAGATAGGTTTAGAAGGTCCCCTAGTGGCCGTTAGCTGTAAAAATCCATAGATTAGCCGCACCGTTGTATAGGCCGCAGGGTTCAAAGCATGGGGGAAAAGTTGCGGCTTATAGTCCGGAAATTACGGTATTATGTATAATGTGTGTGCATGTATAATGTGTGTGTTATGTGTATTATGTATAATGTGTGTGTGTATAACGTGTGTATTATATGTCTGTGTATATAATGAGTGTGTGTGTATAATGTGTGTATTATATGTCTGTATATATAATGTCTGTGTATAATGTGTGTGTGTATATAATGTGTGTGTGTATAATGTGTGTGTGTGTGTATAATGTGTGTGTGTGTATAATGTGTGTGTGTGTGTGTGTGTGTGTATATATATAATGTGTGTGTGTATAATGTGTGTGTGTGTGTGTATAATATGTGTGTGTGTGTATATATAATGTGTGTGTGTGTGTGTATATAATGTGTGTGTATATAATGTGTGTGTGTGTGTGTATAATATATGTGTATATAATGTGTGTGTGTGTGTGTGTGTGTGTATAATGTGTGTGTATATAATGTGTGTGTGTGTGTGTGTCAGACGGATGTCCAGGGCTGTGTAGTGGTCATGGCCGCTGTACCCTGGAGCTCAGCGGATGGAGGTGCGTCTGCCAGGCGGGCTGGAGCGGACCCGGGTGCAACGTTGTCATGGAGACGGAGTGCAGCGACGGAACGGACAATGACGGAGGTAGAGCAGCGACAGCACATGTTAACGTTGAGAGAGAGAGAGTGTGTGTGTGTGTGTGTGTGTGTGTGTGTGTGTGTGTGTGAGTGTGTGTGTGAGTGAGTGTGCAGTGTGTGTGTGCGTGTTTGTGTGTGTGTGTGTGTATTAGATCTCCCCTATCTGTGCTAAGGCCTTTGCTATCAATGCACCCTGCTGGGACGACTCCCAGAGAAGTTCAGGGATGTGAAAACATCCAGAACAGCCAGAACCACCGTGTTTCACTACAACCTCAAACTAGAACAGTCACAGATTAAATATTCACACTGCTGCTCATGGATGTGTTGACCTAAATGTGTGTGTGTGTGTGTGTGTGTGTGTGTGTGTGTACGTGTGTGTGCGCGACTGTGTGTGTGTGTGCGGCTGTGTGTGTGTGTGTGTGTAGGTGTGTATGTGTGTGTGCGTGTGTGTGTGTGTGTGTCTGTGTGTGTGCGTGTGTGTGTAGGTGTGTGTGTGTGCACACGCATGGCGCACTAATCAGCCGCACCAGATTGAGCCACAGTCGGGGGTCCTCTGAAGTGGGGGTCTGAAGTGGGGCTCCCCCTGGAAATTCCGGCCATTAAACACTTAGTTTCCTGCATTCTGGTGATTTTTTATACTTCAGTTAGCATAGCAGCAGGAACATGATTTGAACAGGGGATGCTGGGAATTAAAGGCTTGACTGCTGTAGGCCTACGCTGTCACCACTAAACTATATGCTGCACAGTGGCAGCATTAACACCATGGATTAACACATATAGATTAACACATAGCTAGATTAACACATAGCTAGATTAACACATGTAGATTAACACATATAGATTAAAACATAGATAGATTAACACATGTAGATTAACACATATAGAACAGCACATATAGATTAACACATATAGACTTGCATATATAGATTAACACATTTCGATTAACACATTTCGATTAACACATATAGACCAACACATGTAGATTAACACATATAGAATAGCACATATAGATTAACACGTGTAGATTAATACATATGGATTAACACATATAGATTAGCACATGTAGATTAACATATAGATCAACACATGTAGATTAACACATATAGATTAACACATGCAGATTACCACATGTAGATCAACACATACAGATCAATACATTTGATTAACACATATAGATTAACACATACAGATTAGGCCAATCTCCAAAGACAAATCTGATCCAGCAGCTAAAAAAACATATGCAAGATACAAGATCAATTTATTAGCCATGTATATGGTTTACACATACTAGGGATGTTTTCGTATAGTGAGGTTTTCAGCATTTGAGAAGAGCCCTTGTTTGTGGATGGCGTTTAGACAGCTAACGGTATCGATCTTCATTAACTAAACCTTTCTCCACCGCTTTAACACAGCTAAAACAGACGTGATCCCCATCCTCAATATAATGCAACCATCTCCATTTGTTGATCCAACTTGCATTCAATGAACAACAACATGTTTCTTTTTCGAACTTCCAGGACATTTTTAAAACTTTTTTAACCTCCTAATGAGATACTAGTGGTTTTAGTGCCAGTGAGATCCAGTGCACACATACGAGATCAGCAGTGATGTTTTCACCCAGTCACAACTAAACAGACGGCCGCCGCAACACTTTATTTCCAATGACAAATAGTCTAAATAGTCTAGTCTAAATTGTCTAAATAGTCTAGTCTAGATAGTGTAAATAGTGTAAATAGTCTAGTCTGAATAGTCTAAATATTCTAGTCTAAATATTCTAGTCTAAATAGTCTAAATAGTCTAAATAGTCTAAATAGTCTAAATAGTCTAATTAGTCTAAATAGTCTAAACAGTTTAAATCAGGGGTCTCAAACTCGCGGCCCGCGAGCCATTTGCGGCCTGCCACACCACTCCATCCGGCCCGCGACATGATGTCAGAAATATAATGTTATCCGGCCCGCAAAATAATTTATTGTAAACGGCGCCGGCAAGCAGGCCTTCAATGTGAAATTCAAGTCGCTCAAACGTGGGCCGAAATTCTGTTATTGTGCTCAGCGCACGAGGTGAACGTTGCATACAGTCACAGGTGCAATCAATCCACACACGACTATGAACTATGACCGGAATGCAGCTCGCCACCGAGAGGCTGTTTTCATGGTTAACTAACGTTAAGAACACAGGCAGTTTCAAGAAATATGGACATTGCAGTATTTTTTGTGGTGTTCAAAGGAAATGCTACCTGCCTGATATGCAAGAACAAAGTCGCCGTTCTAAAGGAATATAATGTCAAGAGCTATTCATTACTAAACATGGAGAACAGTGTCATAGGGAGACGAGAGGAAAAAACAAGCCACACAGCTGAGAGGGCTAACGCCTCAGCAGTCTTTCAAGATAAGTGTCTGGCAAGAAATAGAGCAGTAGCCTGTATTGTAAATGTATTCAAGTGTCTGGTAAGAAATGGAAACAAACTTGAACTTTAATAAATGTAAGTACAGGTCCAGGGCAGGCTTACAGTAGTGATGCATCTTGCAGCTAAAACAGAATAAAGTACAAATGTAGGCTATTCAAGATAAAATAAAAGTAAGGAAAAATGATTTGCAGCACTAACTGTTAAAATATATGAATGGAAACCAGTTTGAATCTGTATGATGAAAATGTTAGTTATGGAATAGTCTTGCAACATTTAGAGACTGAGTTGTGTCTAGTTATGGAAATGAAAAATGACATTTTCAGAAATATTGCACTTTCTTATAGTTAGTAGTAGTTGAAGTTGACATTGAAGTGGCCCTTCTATGAGTTGACGATACCAGCAGTGGCCCCAAGCCAATTTGAGTTTGAGACCCCTGGTCTAAATAGACTACTCGCTGCACATTTTGCTTTCGGACTAGTGAGTTGTAGGGTTGATTCTACACGGTTCTCATGATCGCAAACTAGACCATTGATTGACAATGAAGCTAACCTATCGTAATAGTTCACTCTGAAGATGTAACAGAGAACAGCACCACCGGAAGGCTGGCCCATGGCTGGCAGTGGGGTGCACTGCTGTAGACTACCGACAGACAGACAGCATTTTGCCTACTACTTGCCGGCCCACTTCAGTAGGGGGTCATTGGGATTCGTCCCGAACGTCCTGATGGCTAGTTCGCCCCTGTCTGTGTGTGTGTGTGTGTGTGTGTGTGCGTGTGTTATTTTGTTTGTGTATATGAATGTGAAGTGAACTGAGAATTGTTGGCTAAACCTATGTGAATATATATAGTACCACGCCTATGAAACCGAGTTGCGGGTTTGATTGAATAGCGTTGTTCTCATCAGTGATACAGGCAGATCAAGCGTTGAACCCTTCAATCCCTCATTCTCTTGCTGTCACGCCATCACAGCCAACCTCTCTATCCCTCTATCACAACCAGCCTCTATCCCTCTATCACAACCAGCCTCTATCCCTATATCACAACCAGCCTCTCTATCCCTCTATCACAACCAGCCTCTATCCCTCTATCACAACCAGCCTCTCTATCCCTCTATCACAACCAGCCTCTATCCCTCTATCACAACCAACCTCTCTATCCCTCTATCACAACCAGCCTCTCTATCCCTCTATCACAACCAGCCTCTATCCCTCTATCACAACCAGCCTCTCTATCTCTCTATCACAACCAGCCTCTATCCCTCTATCACAACCAGCCTCTATTCCTCTATCACAACCAGCCTCTCTATCCCTCTATCACAACCAGCCTCTCTATCCCTCTATCACAACTAGCCTCTATCCCTCTATCACAACCAGCCTCTATCCCTCTATCACAACCAGCCTCTCTATCTCTCTATCACAACCAGCCTCTATCCCTCTATCACAACCAGCCTCTATTCCTCTATCACAACCAGCCTCTATTCCTCTATCACAACCAGCCTCTATCCCTCTATCACAACCAGCCTCTATTCCTCTATCACAACCAGCCTCTATCCCTCTATCACAACCAGCCTCTATCCCTCTATCACAACCAGCCTCTCTATCCCTCTATCACAACCAGCCTCTCTATCCCTCTATCACAACCAGCCTCTATCCCTCTATCACAACCAGCCTCTCTATCCCTCTATCACAACCAGCCTCTAGCCACCCTCAATCAATATCTATACCCATCTCTATAACTATCAATATCCATCTCTATCACAATATCTTTATCCACCTCCATTACCATCAATATCTATATCCATCTCTATCACAATATCTCTATCAATCTCCATCATCATTAATATCTATATCCATCTCTATGACCATACCTATATCCATCTCTATCACAATATTTCTATCAATCTCCATCACCATAGTATCTATATCGTACTGTACAGTCTGTTTGTTTGTATTGTACAGTCATTAATGTTTTACTGTCTGTCAGAAGTGCACATATGCATGTTTGTTGTCTGAAGTGTATTTGTTGAAGCATGTGCATTTTTTTGAAGCATTGTTTTGTACAAAACGTGCCTTTCTTATTCTTCTCTGCATATTGCATTTTAATTGTTGCATGCACTGCTGTGTTCTTTTTTAGCGGCTTCTTACACCTTGCCCAGGGACAACAGTTGAAAATTAGCTTTTAGCTTACACTGTCTGTCACATTTACAGTCATATTTGTAATGTGCTGTCGATTAATGTGAACTGTCCCTGCACAAATAAAGTCATAAAAAAAAGATAAAAAATCCATCTCTATCACAATCAACCTCTATCCATCTCTTTCATAATAACCATGTATCCATCTCTGTCAGCTATTCCACACATCACCAAGCAAACTAATGAGCCTGGGTCCACAGGCTCACTTTGATTCTTACTCTCCCTTTCGTTTTAGCATCACACATACGGACGCGTTTCCTTCAGATCCTCCGGATGCTGCTGTTTGTAACTAATTGTGGCATCTCTGTTAAAGTGATCCTACTGAGACCCACTCCCCTGCGCCTTCAGCTCACATGATAACATCCAGCTCTCATGATACTGTAGAATATATATATATATAATAGTCCTCTCTCTCTCTCTCTCTCTCTCTCTCCCCCCCCTCTCTCTCTCCCTCTCCCCCCTCTCTCTCTCTCTCCCCCCCCCCCCTCTCTCTCTCCCTCTCCCCCCTCTCTCTCTCTCTCTCCCCCCCCCTCTCTCTCTCTCTCTCTCTATCTCTCTCTCTCTCTCTGTGTGTGTGTGTGTGTGTGTGTTTGGAGATGGACAGGGAGGAGGTACTGAGTAAATCAGGGTGTGAGGAGGCAGCTCATCTGTTTCAATCAGAGTGGAAGATGTGCCTGTCCCTCTCTCTCATCCAGCTCATTAAAATGGATCGCTCCTCTATTAGGACTCACTGAGGGCAGAGATAAACCAAATAAATAGAACACACACACTCACACACACACACACACACACACAGACACACACACGCACACATACAGCATAGACCACACACACACACACACACCTTGCACACATACAGCATAGACCACACACACACACACACACACACACACACCATGCACACATACAGCATACACATACAGCATATACCACACACACAAACACATACACATACACACTCACACACACACACACACACACACACACACACACACACAGCATACACCACACTCACACACACACACACACACACACAGACACGCAGCATACACCACACTCACACACACGCAGCATACACCACACGTACACACACACACACACATACACACACACAGACATACAGCATACAGTACACCACACACACACACACACACACACTCACTCACTCACTCACTCACTCACTCACTCACTCACTCACTCACTCACTCACTCACTCACTCACTCACTCACTCACACACACACATGCAGTATGTAAATGTGTCTTCCTAGACAGGGGTTCATTTTGTATGGCTTTGACCGTAGAGGTTCAACAGTGTCTGTGATATTGGGGTTGTGTGGGTGAAGGGGGCTGGGGGCGAAGAGAGGTGCTGTTACGAGGTGACCCCGCCCTCTCCTTTACGAGGTGACCCCGACCTCTCCTTTACGAGGTGACCCCGCCCTCTCCTTTACGAGGTGACCCCGCCCTCTTCTTTCTTACCTCTCTTGTCAGAACACATTTACTGTCAATGTCAACGCAATTTCTTGAAACAGGACATGGAAAGAGCAAGCTGTTCTATTCTGCCGGAGCGTGTGGTTCAGGGAGGGTTCCGCCACGGTCGTGGTCTTCTCTGGCGCGGTTCTGAAGTGGATAAGAACCGCATGGCGTGCAGTCAGGTTAAGAACCGTTTATCAGGAAAATGTCAGCTCACCTGCCTGACATAAACGCTTTGACCTCTGACACCTGGAGCTGAATGTAGGGATTAGGTGGGATGAAGCTTGTGGAGTATTTAATGACGGTGTGTGTGTGTGTGTGTGTGTGTGTGTGTGTGTGTGTGTGTGTGTGTGTGTGTGTGTGTGTGTGTGTGTGTGTGCGTGCGTGTGCGCGTGTGTGTGTTCCAGACGGGCTGGTAGACTGCGTGGACCCAGACTGCTGTGAGCACTGTGCGTCCGACCCGCTCTGCCAGGGCTCCCCGGACCCCCTGGCCCTCCTCCAGCGGAGCCCCCCGCCGCCCCAGGCCTACGCCGCGCCCTCGCACACCCACGGCTTCTACCGGCGCGTGGCCTTCCTCCTCGGCAGGGCCGCCACGCACACCCTCCCCGGGGAGCTGCCCTTCGACAGCAGGTACGCGCCCGCGCCCGCCTGCACCACCCAACGCTTTCATGGTACAACTCAACTCATGACTCACAGAGAGTTCAAATGTTTGTTTTGACCTCAAAGTGTGTGTGTGTGTGTGTGTGTGTGTGTGTGTGTGTGTGTGTGTGTGTGTGTGATCCAGCCACGGATCAGCCACGCCTGACCTGGTTGTTTTCGTTACATATTCATTCATTCATGCTCGACGCGTCCCATCCGCTTGGCTGCCTTCTCGTAAAAACTCTTGTCATCAATATTTCGGCCGCCGCCGCCACCAGGGAGGGACATCCATCTGAGTACCGTCACATGACCTAGAAAGGCTCTGGACCAGAGAAGCAAGAAGAAGAAGTCAGGCGTTCTGTCGTACCGTCGTATAAGTGGCGCTTAGAGGGAAGGGACGGATGAATCACGTCGTCGGTCTGGAGGGGGTGATCGATGGTGGCAGGGCGTGGCCGAGGAAGGGGGCGGGCGCAGCCGCTCGGGAGGAACCCCGCACCCCTTCATCCATCCCTCCCTCCGACGAAGAACGACATGCCGCAGTCGCGGTCCGTGTGTGTGGCCGTATGTGTGTGTGTGTGTGTGTGGCTGTGGGCATCCGCACATGGACTGTTGCGTGTTTGTGTGTTTGTCTGTGTGCGCACATGTGTGTGTTTGTGTGTGTGTGTGCGCACGTTAGGGCTGGGTTTAAAAAATCGATTCATCGATTCTGAATCGATTCATGAATCCCAAAATCGATCTTTTATTTAATGAATGAATTAATAAATGAAGGAATGAATAGTTCATTAATTCATTCAATGATTCATTCATAAATTCATTTTTGGAAATCAGTATCGATACCCAGCCCTAGTATTGATGTGCAGTCATGTAATTAAGGTTACAGCTAAAAAAAACAGGTTTTAGTAACACTAACCGAATCTATAGTGAATCGAATCGAATCAAATCTAAATGAATCGTGATAATCGATTCTGAACCTTGTGAACTTGCATCTAATCGATTCTTGAAATTCAAATCGATACCCAGCCCTAGCGCGCGTGCGTGTGTGTGTATATATGTGTGTGTGTGTGTGTGTGTGTGTGTGTGTGTGTGTGTGCAGATTCAGTGCGCTAGCCAGTGTTAGTCCACCCGTCTCTACCCCAGCGCTCCTGCAGCTGGTCCATCAGCAGACACCCTGCGGGGCTCTGAACCACGAAGCCCCGCCTCCTCTTCCCAGCTCTCCCTGCTGCCCCTGTGATCAAACCTGTGATCACATCACATTCACTCATATTATCCACCCGGTGTCAAAGTACATCTTGTCATCTTGCAGTGGAAAGTATAGTTGGCAGGTTTAACTTGGCGTCAACAGATGTCACCCCGGGGAACCTTTGCTTCTCGCTCCTGCGGTAACCAAGGTAACAGCCTGTTCCCTGGGATGC
>NC_140247.1:21174914-21179914 GCF_949987555.1 Borostomias antarcticus | reverse complement strand
GGTGGTCTCTGATGGTCTCTAGTGGTCTCTGATGGTCTCTGGTGGTCTCTGATGGTCTCTGGTGGTCTCTGATGGACTCTCTATTGGTCTCTGACGGTCTCTGACGGTCTCTGATGGTCTCTGATGGACTCTGGTGGTCTCTCATGGTCTCTCTGATGGTCTCTGACGGTCTCTGATGGTCTCTGATGGTCTCTGATGGACTCTCTAGTGGTCTCTGATGGTCTCTGGTGGTCTCTCATGGTCTTTCTGGTGGTCTCTGGTGGTCTCTGGTGGTCTCTGGTGGTCTCGGACAGTCTCTGATGGTCTCTGGTGGTCTCTGGTGGTCTCTGATGGTCTCGGACAGTCTCTGATGGTCTCGGACAGGCTCTGACGGTCTCTGATGGTCTCTCTGGTGGTCTCTAATAGTCTCTCTGATGGTCTCTGATGGTCTCTAATTGTCTCTGATGGTCTCTAACGGCCTCTGATCAGGGACGTGCACAGATAGACATGAGGTGGTGCTAGAGCACCTGCCCTTTGCCCTCTGGACAAGGCAAGTGCCCTTTTGAAAGTTTCTTTTTTTTTTTCTTTAACAGTGTAGGCCTACTGTATGTGGCCCATGGTGACATCGATCGATTCTCGATTAAAAGTGTGTAATAATAATGCCACAAAATGTGTTGTCATTTTACCAGCCCCCCCCCCCCCCCCCCCCCCGCACACATACACACACATACACACACGTGCCCGCGGCAAACACCGTGCCCCTCCCCTCCCTCTCTTCCGTTGTCAATGGTAAATCGGAAAAGCGGACACAAACGCGAGGCGCGCTACTCCTCCACTGCCCTTTCTTGACCAGCCGGGTAACTAACACATAAACCAAACGAGTGTATTGTTTGCCCCCTAAGCCTCAGTTGCAAAACTATAACTTGCATTTATTTGTCTCTGTTGTGAAGTAAGTCTCATACAGCGCCAAACAGCTTAGCATAAATTAGCCGACTGCCCACCTGCTTAACAAGCTAGACGCTAGGGTATAAATGGATTTAATGTAAAAAACTCTGTCAGCCCCCCCCCCCCCAACAACTCGCGCGACAATCAAAATACAAGTTATCTGTCAGCACCCCCCCCCCCCCCTCCCCATCAACATCTCTCCGCGCAAGGTGCTCTAATTTTTCACTGAGCATCTGCCCCCCAAAATGTCTGTGCACGCCACTGCCTCTGATGGTCTCCGATGGTCTCTCTGGTGGTCTCTGACGGTATCTCTGGTGATCTCTGATGGCCTCTGATGGCCTCTGATGGTCTCTCTGGTGGTCTGTGTGTGTGTGTGTGTGTGTGTGTGTATTTGTGTATTTGTGTATGTGTGTGCATACTGTACCTTCCCAGCCAGCATTGACAGGTGGGGCCCACGTGGGTGCTGGTAATATGGGTCCCATCTGGGTTTGTCTGCGGTTTCCACAGCGGCCCCACCTGGGTTGGCCTATATAGGCTCGAAATGGGATCTAAGCAGGCATTAGTCAGATCCTATTTCAAGCCTATGTGGGTGAACCCAGGTGGGACCCATATTGTCAGCCCGTGTGGCATTCATGTGGGCCCCACCTGTCAATGCTGCCTGGGGTACGTACGTGTAAAAGCACCGTCAATAAATAATTAGATCCTCTGGTCTTCTTGCCGCTCATTCCAGCTTGATCAAAAGGAATTGTGGGTGTTTGAAAGAAACGTACTTAAAAACTTAAGTGGTAAATCAGTGCTGTGCCCTGGGGTAGCTCGTTGAACCGCAGCCTGGTGACGATGGCTCTATGTTCTAGTGGATGTTCTAGTGGATGTTCTCCACACAGCCGTTACGGTGCTCGGAGTTAATTCAGATAGGCTTGATGTGAACGGCCTCCTCCTGATTACACTGACACCTCTCCTGACTGCACTCACACACTCTCTCTGATGAGCTCTCATTACATTCCTTCATCTGTCTTCATGGTTAGTGGCAGCGTGTGTGTGTGGGTGTGTGTGTGTGTGCATTTGTGTGTCTGTCTGGGAGCGTGTTTGTTTGTGTCTGGGAGTGTGTGTGTGTGTGTGTGTGTGTGTGTGTGTGTGTGTGTGTGTCTGGGAGTGTGTGTGTGTGTGTGTGTCTATGAGTGAGGGAGAGACAATGCAATATTTCACTAACACTGTCTATATCCCTGTGTGTGTGTGTGTGTGTGTGTGTGTGTGTGTGTGTGTGTGTGTGTGTGTGTGTGCGTGTGTGTGTGTGTGTGTGTGTGTGTGTGTGTGTGTGTGTGTGTGTAGTGGCTGTGGGGTATGAGTATGAGTCCTGTCCAGGTGAGGTGCAGTGGGAGAGGAGGACGGCCATGATGCAGGGCTTTGAGCTGGTACCATCTGACCTGGGGGGCTGGTCTCTGGACAAACACCACGCTCTGAATGTACACAGCGGTGAGTACACACACACACACACACACACACACACACACACACACCGTCCAGCCCTGACATGTCTCTGTTCTTCACCCAGGAATCCTCCACAAGGGGAACGGGGAGAACGTGTTTCTCTCCCAGCAGCCCCCCGTCATCTCCACGGTGATGGGGAATGGTTTCTACCGGAGCGTCCCCTGTGGTCCGAGCTGCAGTGGTCCGGCCCGGGACATGGTGCTGTTCGGCCCGGTTGCGCTGGCCTGCGGTCCAGACGGCTCTCTGTACGTGGGGGACTTCAACTTCATCCGCAGGGTCCAGCCTGACGGATACACCTCCACCCTCCTGGAGCTCAAGTGAGGAACCGACATGTTGGCGAGGGTTGGGGTTGGGGTTAAGATAGGGTTGGGGTTAGGGTTAGGGTTAGGCTAGGGTTGGGGTTAGGGTTGGGGTTAGGGTTAGGGCTAGGGTTGGGGTGGGGGTTAGTGATGGTTTTATACGGGTGCGGCGTTATGGGTGGGCCTAATGGGCCTGGGCCCACCCACTTGTACAACTGGACCATACTAAATGACAGGGAGAACATATTTTAATTATTAAAATGAACATTTAAATACACAATAAAGACTAAAACGTTTCCCTTTATATAAAAAAAGATCATATTTGTTTCTATCATGTGTGAAGTCGGGACCAATCAAAACAGGCCATTTTGCGTTCTCTCCGTACAATGTACGTTTGGTCAGCACGACAAGTAAGACGTTACGTTGTTCACCGGCAGATGGCTAAATAAACTTGTAACAAAAGGGATGCTAACATATAGATAAACCATGGCACAGACGTCGCTTTTGGAAGTACATTAAAAGACTTTGACCCGAGTCACCAGAGTCCTCGGCTGCCTCATCATGTCAAGTGTCTCCAGGGCCACCACCATCTCCGCAAGCTAGTGCTAGTGCTAATGCTAGTGCTAGTGCTAGTGCTAGTGCTAATGCTAGTGCTAGTGCTAATGCTAGTGCTAGTGCTAGCTCAGCGCGGGATGTGGGTCCTGTTGGCGGGACAGAAGAGGCTGTCAGTCAGTCAAGTTCCGGCTGGTCATTGACTCCTGTGGACCTTTTCACTACAGATGAACCGGCAACACAGCCCAAACTCAAGCAGTACCCCATCTCAGTTTTTTGGGCACAGGGCCAGGAGCTTCTCCTCACACTGTTATGAGAGTACAGCATTGTCAAGGATGCAGTATTTTGCAAAATGTGTCGGGGTTTTGGTGAGAGAGGCGGGGAAGAGAAATTCAGACGTGATGGATATAAGGACTGGAAACACATGAACACGGCCTGTTATAAACATGAAAGCAGCAGAGCTCATCAGATAGCTATGGAGAAAAACAACTACAGAGAATGCAAGTCCGACCGTAGCACAATCATCCATCAGCTCCTCAACACAGAGGGCCCACAAGGTGAGGTAATAGAAAGAAATAGGGAGCATTTAAAAGTTATACTCGACATTGTGCTCAGATATGCAAAACAAGAGATACGATATGGCTGGATTATTATTTGTTTTGATTGCAGCGGGAGAGAGAGAGAGAGAGAGAGAGAGAGAGAGAGAGAGAGACGGGTCCGCTGGGTGAGCTTGATTAATTTTTAACAAGAGAGAGAGCGACGCACTGCGCTGTCAAAGCTCGTCTCAACAGAAACGCTGTCTGCTTTCAAGGCAATATAGAGACAAACAAGTCGGGCAGGAATAATTTTCAGTTATCTGTCTGTTAGTATTAACCTCTGTAATTAAAAGGCCCATCTAAAATTACTCTGGCCCACCCAAAATTGAAATCCTGGTTTTATAATCACATGGGCTGAGTTGATCTCATCATCAGAACAGCCTTTTACAGCAAAAAGTTTTTCAACTGCAAAATAAGCCCAGAGCTCATGGCGCTAAAGTGTTAAAAAGTGTTTGGCACCCAGCTCTCGTCTTCATAGCGCCCAACAGCTCATTAGCCATTGTAAACAATGAGAAAACTGAGCCAGCTCTAAAATACCTTGTCAGTGGATACACACCCTTACACTGTAACATCATCCGATCACTTCCTGTCTGGGTTAAAGCAATACATTGCGATATTTGGACCTTTATAAACATGTCTGGTGCTAATTATCCAATAAGATTTACTAAAAGTAAGCTGAATCGTCCAAACAGTCTACTCAGAAAGATAATGTGGGTGTGGAGGTGGGCTGGTCTAGGTGTGGAGGTGGGCTGGTCTAGGTGTGGAGGTGGGCTGGTCTGGGTGTGGAGGTGGGCTGGTCTAGGTGTGGAGGTGGGTTGGTCTAGGTGTGGAGGTGGTCTGGTCTGGGTGTGGAGGTGGGGTGGTCTGGGTGTGGAGGTGGGCTGGTCTAGGTGTGGAGGTGGGGTGGTCTGGGTGTGGAGGTGGGCTGGTCTAGGTGTGGAGGTGGGTTGGTCTGGGTGTGGAGGTGGGTTAGTCTGGGTGTGGAGGTGGTCTGGTCTGGGTGTGGAGGTGGGGTGGTCTGGGTGTGGAGGTGGGCTGGTCTGGGTGTGGAGGTGGGCTGGTCTGGGTGTGGAGGTGGGTTGGTCTGGTCTAGGTGTGGAGGTGGGTTGGTCTGGGTGTGGAGGTGGGCTGGTCTAGGTGT
>NC_140247.1:21159914-21162414 GCF_949987555.1 Borostomias antarcticus | reverse complement strand
CGAAACGTTATTTAATAAACTATTGCCAGTGTGCGGACTCTACTCCTTTTCTCATACACACTCCTGTTTGTCCTGCACCTGGTCTGCATAGTGGATGTTCAAGCTCTTTTTAATTATTTGGGAGGATACCCTTGCGAACATGGGAAGAACATGCAAACTCCACACAGAAAGGTGGTTCACCTTCTTGCTGTGAGGAGTACTTCGCCACGATTTTGAGGTTCAGTGTCTTGCTCAAGGGCACCTTGGCACACTGCTGGGAGCCAAACCAGGGACCTTCTGATCCCCAGCCGGCCGCTCTACCTCCCGAGCTACGTGCCAGATCAGCTTGGACGTGTTAATGAAGGTGTTTTAGTTGTGCAGTCGTGTGTGTGTGTGTGTGTGCCTGTGTTTGCATGTATGTGTGTGTGTTTTAGTTGTGCAGCCGTGTGCGTGGTTTTACACACAGACATTTAGTAGACCAGCCCCTACATTGGAATGAGAGCCTTCATCCTGGGCCTGGCATTAAATATACAACTATGAATTAATGATGTTGCCAAGACAACAGCAGCCAATATTCTATGATAGTATGAGACAGGAATAAGACATTCGTTTACTGGTAGAGACAGGGTGTCTCATGATAAGAAGTCAGGTCTGCTGGTAGAGACAGGGTGTCTCATGATAAGAAGTCAGGTCTGCTGGTAGAGACAGGGTGTCTCATGATAAGAAGCCAGATCTGCTGGTAGAGACAGGGTGTCTCATGATAAGAAGCCAGATCTGCTGGTAGAGACAGGGTGTCTCATGATAAGAAGCCAGATCTGCTGGTAGGGACAGGGTGTCTCATGATAAGAAGCCAGATCTGCTGGTAGGGACAGGGTGTCTCATGATAAGAAGCCAGATCTGCTGGTAGGGACAGGGTGTCTCATGATAAGAAGTCAGGTCTGCTGGTAGGGACAGGGTGTCTCATGATAAGAAGCCAGATCTGCTGGTAGGGACAGGGTGTCTCATGATAAGAAGTCAGGTCTGCTGGTAGGGACAGGGTGTCTCATGATAAGAAGTCAGGTCTGCTGGTAGAGACAGGATGTCTCATGATAAGAAGTCAGGTGTAAGATCTGAGGTCTAGGCTTTATCTCAGAGGAATACCGCAGCCCTGTGATGACCTGGGCTTGACCCCACATCTCTGTATCCTCCTGACTGTGACCTCCTGACCTGTGGGAGTCAGTGGGGGAGCAGGGTCAACTAAGGGTCATCCTCTCTCCACTGAATACACACAGTTTCACTAAAACACACACATAGTGTACACACACTCATACACAATTTCACTAAAACACACACATACACACACATACACAATTTCACTAAAACACACCGACACACATACTCTAATTGCCTATAATAAAGTGTTGCCATGTAGATAAACAGTAGAGTGTTCGAAACAGTTCCCTATTCCCTTTCTAGTGTCCAAATTATCAACAGATAATTTAATTCACTATAGAGTCCACTATAAAATACCCACAATTCACAGCAATTTCTAGTGAAGAGAGAACGTACGCTACAATTTCTCCCGTATACCACAATGCAACGCTGTCATGTTTTACCGAAGGAGAAGACGTGAATAAGAAGTTTTGGAAACAGAAGTTGAACGAACAGCATAAAATTAGCTACAGGCGGAATCATCATTGTAACGTTAGCTAAGTGCTTTAACCAACGACAGCTACCGTTAACATTATGGAAGCTACTTGTAGTGGTGAGCTTGTGAGCTTGTGAGCTAACTGGCAATCACAGAGGAACATCCTAATGTGGCGTTGAATGCTTTTAATGACTTGTTAAAGCCAATTATAGACAAACATGCTCCTGTAAAAAAGCAAACTGTAAGAAATGTAATGGCTCCATGGTTGGACCAAGAACTTAAAGAGCATATGGAGCAAAGAAATAGAGCCAAGGCAGAAGCAATTAAATCAGATGATGTGTTACAATGGGATGTCTATAGAAAGTTAAGGAACAATGTAACAAAATTGAACATAATAAAAAAAAGGATGTACTATCAAAACAGAATAAGAGATGTTAGACAGGACAGTAAGAAAATATGGAATTTCCTTAACGAATTGATGGGAAAAATAAGTAGACCAACTCCATCTTTTTTGGAAGCTAATGGAAATATTCTCACTAAACCAGTAGAAATGGCAAACTATTTAAGTTATTATTTTGGTGATAAAATTCAGAAATTACAGGATGGTATGGATATCAGACATGAGAAGGATTGGCTTTCAAGCAGATTAATAAAAGACAAAATAATGAATAATAAACTGTGTAGCTTTCAATTTGAGAACATTAGGGTAGATACAGTAGAGAAACTGCTGAGCGCTGCTAAAGAAACACCTTCAGGTATTGACAACCTGGATGTAAAGTTACTAAAACCTGTAGCTGATTTGATTACTATGCCTATTTCTTTTATTATCAATCTAAGTTTAGAAAAATGTATTTGTCCGTCAGATTGGAAAATTGCCAAGATCATCCCACTACC
>NC_140247.1:21144914-21154914 GCF_949987555.1 Borostomias antarcticus | reverse complement strand
CCCTCTCTCTCTCTTTCCCTCTCTCTCTCTCTATCTCTCTCCTTCTCTCCCTCTCTCCGTCTGTCTCTCTCTCTCTCCCTCTCTCCGTCTGTCTCTCTCTCTCTCTTTCTCTCTCTCTCTCTCTTCTGTCGCTCTCCTTAGCAATCTAGCAGGAGACAGGCCTCCTAAGTGTGCTAAGCAACTGTGCCCCCCCCCTCCTCCCTCCAGATGAGACGAAAAACAGGAAATACTCCAGTTTTCATTTTTCAAAGGACTGTTTACAAAAATAGACAACTGGAAAAACAAGTTCATATAGTCACATTTTTATTTAACATCACATATAAATGCAACATTTTAATAATGCAACCAATTACGTATTATTCTATTTACATCAGTGATGAAATTAAACTGATAAACATTACACGGACCTGACTAGAACTGCATTGTGTTTTTATAAAACAAACTAAAATAAACTGAAATTATAGAGAAATGTCTTTAGTTTTAGTGTTTTTCATTTTATACATCAGCTTTTTTAGCTTTGCCCCTGTGCAGAAGTAACCTACAGTAACATGCGGCAGATGGTTTGTTTCACAAGGAGTGAAACAATGTGAGCTTGTGAGATCACGATGGTCTCACAAGGCCAGGGCCGTGCTGGCCATCTGTAGGTTCTGGAGAATCACAGAACGCCCGCTGGTGATAACGCCAGGTGGCCGCTAGGATAATCGCTCAGCACCCCCCCCCCTTAAACAAATTGCAAACATGTTATATATACATATATACTGACGCGGCTCCAGGGCCACTTTTTCATCCCAGCACGTCCCTGCACAAGGCTAGCGCAGAACAAAAACAAAACATAAACTAATACTTAAACTAATAAAAATAGATACTTAAACTAAGTACGTAAGTAAGTAAAATTGTATTTATATAGCACCCTTCATAGCAGGAGTGCACAGAGGGCTTTACAGTAGAAACGTTAGAAACATCAGAGTCCAATCAGTTCCATATGTGCATGTGTAACTGAATACATTAAAGAAAAAAAATACACATAAACACAGTGACATAAAAGGCAAACAGGGAAAGCAGGCAAGCTGACAGAAAGATAGATAGAGACGGCCTAGCACTGGAAGGCTTGTCTGTAGAGGTGCGTCTTTAGCTGCCCTTTAAAACTGTCCACAGACGCAGCAGCTCTCAGATCATGTGGGAGCGCGTTTCAGAGTCTAGGAGCCACAGCCCCAAAAGTCCAATCCCACTTAGTCCTTAGCCGCGTCCGAGGACTGTCAGGAGCCCCTGGACAGACCATCTCAAGGACCGGCTGGAGGGGTGGTGGTGGATGAGGTCACAGATGTAAACTAAGTATTTTACAAAAATACAAATTAAACTAGACTTGCAAACCCACTTTAAAAACTAATTAAAACTAAATTGAAATTGAAAACAAAAAGTTAAAATGATATAAAAATAAGAACTATACATCCATCGTCATCTGCTTATCCGGGGTCGGGTCGCGGAGGCAGCAGTTCCAGCAGGGGGCCCCAGACATCCCTTTCCCTAGCAGCATCCAATTCCCCCAGTGATTGCTTTGGATCTTTTGTTTGATATGAAATAAGTCAATTACTCTGCCAGCCGCATGTGCACCCAAGGATGTTTAGGCGTGCGCGGATATTAGCATAGCCCATCTCAAACAGACTCTCCCTCAAAATCTCCGTCAGTGTTGCTTGTTTTCGGCATACGGTTGTAGTTCGGTAGCTTTTAAACCGGCATCTTTTAAAGATTCATTAATAGATTAATTAACAGATTAATTAACAGGGGTTAATATGTTAACAAACCTGAGCAGGAACTAATCAGATGAGTTATTGCCGTCTTCTCCGCAGACTTTAATTACCCAGCATGCTATCTGCTCCGTGGGGCTTTCTTAAATGATTGATCATAAAACATGAATTATTGATGGCTCGTCCCTAAAATCTATTAAAAACGGATGCCGACTCGCTCTGAGAAGAACACTGTTTGTTGGTAATAAAAGTGTGTTGTTGAAGTGTCAGTAAACATTGTGTGTGTGTGTGTGTGTGTGTGTGTGTGTGTGTGTGTGTGTGTGTGTGTGTGTGTGTGTGTGTGTGTGTGTGCATTTAATATGTGTATGTTGCTTCTGGTGATGGACTGGGTGTTAAATGTTTGATTATGACACACACACACACATACACACACATCCTGTGTCACCTCATTTAACCACACGCAGGCTCCTCTACCACAGTGAGTGGGAGGCAAATAGTATCATGGAACCATGACAAACAATGTTTTTATAGTTTGGTTTGTTCTGCGTGTGTGTGTGTGTGTGCGTGCGTCTGTGTGTGTGTGCGTGCATGTGCAGGGTGTGAGTTGTGAGAAAGATTTAAGATCCAAGATTTCTTTATTTGCTACATGTAATGTACATGTACAGTTACAGTGACATGTTGCTGCTGGTTCCAAGATCATGCTCAATACAGATAAAATGAATTACGCAATTTGACAATTCACAAATTAAACTATAAGTACCCTTTCTATGCAGTATACAGATAGGGGTAAGATAACATAGATACTAGGGATGTGCCGAGACGTCATTATCTGTATCTGTTCAATCAACATAATTATCTGTATTCGTATTTGGATTCGGATAGAAACCGGAAGTGGGTTTGGTTTATACCGTTGTGTTAAATCATATTTTCTACTTAACTTAATATTAATTGGCAATGCATTTTTGAGCATTCAAAGCATCAAATTAATTTAATATTGGCATATAATTAGTTCTGAAATATATTTCCACGTTTGAGTCTGCCCACTAAACGTTTGTTGATTCTAAATTGAAGTTCTCAATGGAGTGGAAGTTGACAATTCTGTCTAATATCAGGATAACTCAACTGGGATGTGATGCAAAACAACTGTCAAAGATGGCGCTGTGCTACCAATTCAGATGCCACTGTCACAAGACTAACAACATTTGCTCTCAGAATCAAGACAATATGAAGTGATCAAAACAGATCAAGTGTGCTGCTAAATGTGCAACACTGTTTTAAAACTTAAAAACTTAAACCTGAAGTTTAATTACCGATCTAAATCAATGCGCCGGCTTTGACAGCAACCAAAATGAGCTAATCCCATAGCCTTCTGTACCATTGCTAGCTAGCCATGAACGAAGTGTTGGATACTGCATATTTGCTGTGCAACGCATCCATTGTCCAGTTGTCAAATCTATTTGCCAACAAACTTTTTATGATAGCCACCTCACCTCACCTCACTGTCCCCAAATCAAAAACAGTTTTTTCACTTCGTGTTATAACGTGGTGGTGCATGTTAGTGGTGTAGTAGCCAGATATGATTTTGTTCAGTCTAAGAGTTGCAGTAAACGAAGCCAGCCGTATGGAAAACGGTCTCCGCCTCCTTTATTCATTTACAGTATATACGGCATCCAAATATATCACAGTGTGAAGAGGCAATTGCTGGATTCTAATAACCCTGTTGCTTCACATAATGATACGACACCTCCCGTCCTCACAAATCAACTCACAATGAACGATACGACCATGGATGTATTGGATATGACTGACAATATACTGTACCACGACATGAAAACAATACTTTTGGAGTTGAGGACAATCTGGCTATCATACATAGTTTGTTGGCAACTAGGTTTGACAGCTGGATGATTTCTATGTTGCACAGCAAATATGCAGTAGCCTACACTTCACTCATTGCTATCTAGCAATATCAGGTAGCTACAGTCACAGATATATGGGTACAGTAGACTATGGAATTAGCTAGTTTGGGTTGCTAGGTTCATTGTTTGGTTGCTAGGTCGTATCCAGGGTTGAGAGACATTGCTGAAAGAAAAGGTAACGGACACTTTCCATTTCACTTACGGTTCCAAACCCATGTTAACTATTGGATGTCATCGCTGTTCCTCCAAGAAATATTATATTCAATTTGTAATTCCATAGCAACGTGATTTAGCAGTTAGGGACTATAATGACATTCAGCAATGAGCAACACATAAATACAATTTCTTTATATTTTAATGTAGAAAATGCGAGTAAATGGCATATATTTATTTGTCTTTGGCATGTGAGGCCATGGTATAAGCGGGATAATCAACTCATAGGTGTGCGTTAAACGCGTCGGGTGGTTCTTCGCCTCCACGTCGTGCCTTAAAACCGTTTAACACACACCTACTCGTTGATTATCCCTTACGTAAACTACCGTTACCGGAATGCATCGCTGCTAATGCCACCCAGTGGCCCTTGTATGTTGCTAGCTACGTATGTTAAGTGATGTTTAGTGTTACGCCCCCACAAGGTAGCTCAGGGAGGAAGGGCGCAACAAAAGGCAACAGATAGAAGGTGAGGGTGCAGCAACACAAAACTCAGAAACCAATAATAAATCAAGAAGGTTTATTAATATAATATAACCAGCAACACAGGGATCAAGGAGAACTATCAGTGGCACCAAAAAAAATACAAAATAAAATAAGAACCCCACCCCCCTTGACAGGTGCTAAGCACCCCTAAGTACAGTGGGTGGTGCTCACTCTAACCTAGGGTTGTAACAACAAGTAAACCTATGTGATGCTAAGATGTAGACCCCAGGGTATCTTCCTATCCTCACTTGTCCCATTGTGCAAAAACAAGCGATTTAACAAACAGGACAAAACTAAAGTAGGCTGACAACAAAGGTAAATGGACAACAAAGGTAAATGGACAACAAAGTATTGAAGCTTCACATAGTACATAACTAAAGGACAAACATCAAACAGAATCAAAACAAACCAGAGCTATGCTCTCCAACTAAACACAAACCAACCCAGCTCTGGCTGATTGGAGATATGGAACAGGTGGTGAATGATGATTGGTGAACCAGGCGCGCGCATCTGAGAAGTAGGAGAAGTGAAACAGAAGGGGGAGACAAATACACAACACAAAACAGAACCAAAGAAAGTAGGCCTACATCCATACAACATACATAAACCACACACATTTAGCATAGTTGTTTTTTGGGATAATTACTTGAGTTCTAGAACATCTAGCATGTACTAGCCCTCAGCTGTTAGCTGAGTGTTTATCATTTGATAGTATTTACCTGCGGGTTTAATGTTGCCGTAGCCTATTGCATTGTTCTGAGTGAGCTGTTACTCACAGACCTGTATTGTTTGTTTCAGAACCATACACACCATTGCATTAAAAGCATCAACTTAATCAGCTGTCTCAAGACCAATCTTTTAACCCAAGTCTTTTGGGAATACAGGACTACATTGACTGCATTCTGACCGATGTACACTCCGCGATTATAACCGAGTGTAGCTAGCCTGTATTATTGAGACTCCGTAACACCCACTGTCAACAAAGAGGAATGATCAGAGGCAGGGAACCCCAACAAGCAATTCAATTGTGTGTGTGTGTGTGTGTGTGTGTGTGTGTGTGTGTGTGTGTGTGTGTGTGTGTGTGTGTGTGTGTGTGCGTGTGTGTCTGTGTGTGTGTGTGTGTGTGTGTGTGTGCGTGTGTGTCTGTGTGTGTGTCCGTGGTTCTTTTCAAAGCACATCCAGTTCAGATCAGCCATCATCCATTCAGGGTTTAAAGGTGCCCATCTGAGGCCCAAACCGTTCATCTTACCCTATTCAGCTTTCTGAGGCAAAACACACACACACACACACACACACACACACACACACAAACAAACAGCTTCAAAGTACCATGGGCAATCACACACACCTGCAAAACACCCTGACGCAGCTGCTAACAGCTAATATAATCACACACACACACACACACACACACACACACACACACACACACACACACACACACACACACACACACACACACACACACACACCTGCAAAACGCCCTGACATGCTAACAGCTAGAATAACACACAGCATAACACCCTGACCAGCTGCTAACAGCTATAATAATGTAATAACACATAACACCCTCACCAACTGCTAACAGCTAGAATAATGTAATACAGTTTTTCCCGATTGCTTAAACACGATTTTCAAAAAAGGGCCCATTTTGTCAAAACACTACACACAAGCCACACAACCACACACCAACGTAGCAGAACACCTCAGATCTTTTGCAAAATGAAACTATTCCCTTAAAACTATAGAATAATTTATAAAAACCCAACTTTGTCACTGTATGGCACACACATGTTTCATATGATTTGATTCTGTTTGTATCAGTTACACCGCTGTGTTCAGTCTTCCTCAATCAAACACTTTTAACAGTTCTAATGATATAGTGTGGGTTTGATTTACAGAGATATTGTCATATTAAATGTCTGTACTGTACTTGAATATATTGACCAAACACACCACACAAGACCAGTATGCACACTGATAAATATATTTATTTCCACAGTGTCAGTGCAAGATGCAATCAGAACACAGTCAACATTTGTTGAGACAAAATCTCATGGCCTAATCATCTCTTCGCCTAGCTGGTTCTGGCCACAGTACCTCATCCACATCACAGGCAATGCTCTCTCTGGCCAGACCGGAAGGGAAGAATCGTCTTGCATGGCGAATCCATCCCTGCACAGATCCTGCATCAATGTGGCTGCAGGCCTCCTCCATGGCTTGCACAAGGGGCATCCTCACATAGGGCTGGAGATCATACACCTTCCCCCGCCATGCCGAAAAAAAACTGAGGTTGAGGAAGGGAGAATATGGTGGGAGGTATTCAACGGAAAATGGGGGATGCGTAGGAAACCAGCCTCATCTATGAAGATTAATTTGTGCGGGATTGCATCAGCATCCATTTGCAAAACTCTCTGAAAAAAAAGACAACATTGTGTAGCTCAATACAGGTCTAGTCCTGTTTACAGTATGTATGTACCTACACCTGATTGGAGAGTTTACAATTAAGCACCTGAGTGTCTCCACACCTGTTTGATTATTGGTTCATGGGTGTGGTATTTCAGAGGTAGTGTTTAGGAATGGCAAAGAACTGACATCATGTTAGATTTCTGTGTCTATTGTAGAGAAGTGTGTTTAATGTTGTGCAAAGCACTGTGTAGAGTTTTGCAAAGAGTGTGAGGCTGAGAATGTGCTTAAAGTTGTAATGATCTGGGCTGTGCTTTTGCTCCTTGAGTGGAAGGTTTCACCAACTGTGTGTTACTTTTGATTTTTGTGTTTAAGCAATCGGGAAAAACTGTAACACATAACGCCCTGACACACAGCTGTGAACGGATCTAATAATTAGGGCTGCTAATTTAACATGTTAATTAGAGCAATTAATTCGGCAAAAAGTAATATGTTAATTTGAAGCATGCAAATGAATCCGTTTTTTAGTTTTTTAATCGATTCTGCCCAGCGGACCCAGCGGGCAGGTCAGAATTAATAGGTTAAGTTTTTCACAGACAGAATGAATAGGTTAAGTCTTCCACAGACAGATTCAGGCAAACTGAGCCGCAAAATCAACTGCAACTGCAGGTCAATTATTATGGAAGACAAGTGCTTAATGGAAGCGTTGCAAATTACGTCCTCCAATGCAGCTACAAGCCGGCATGAAGCAGCATGATAGTTTTGAAAATCCATAGACGTATTGGCAAATATGTTGCTCAGATTGATTGATAGCTTTACACAAAATAAGATATTGCAAATAATAATTTAATAAAACAATACATTGACTTCTAAAGTCACCTTTGTAATGTCTATTCAATGCTTTACTCATCTGCCACAATAATGTAATTTTTCTTGTCTTTTAATGGAAATATCTTCATTAAGGGATTAATTGTGAATAATTTGATAGATTAATTAATTACATGTAATTAATTAGATTAATTGTTTAATCAATTGACAACTCTAATAATAAGGCACTAATACATAATACCCTGACACACAGCTACTAACAGCTACTGTTTAATAATGTAATAACACATAATACTGTGACATACAGCTAATAACAGCTACTGTATAATAATACTCCCATAAATCCAATATGTCTGTTTGTATGGCTATCACCCATGGCAAATGTGTATAGAGGAAGAGACTCATGTTGGCTGATTGACTCAGTAATGGGCTGTGTGTGTGTGTGTGTGTGTGTGTGTGTGTGTGTGTGTGTGTGTGTGTGTGTGTGTGTGTGTGTGTGTGTGTTTGAGTCCGGGTGTGCTTAAACACAGGTGTGATTACTTTTCCCATATGGATGTTCTACTTTCAAACACCGAACCTTTCAAACAAACTGGTTCTGTTCTTCAGCCCCATGCTGAGACGTATGTTCTGACATGTGTGTGTGTGTGTGTGTGTATTTGTGTGTGTGGATAGGAGTAAGTGTCCAGACGTCTGTGTGTGTGTGTGTGTGTGTGTGTGTGGATAGGAGTATGTGTTCAGACGTGTGTGTTCATATTTGTGTGTGTGTGTGTGGATAGGAGTGTGTGTTCACACGTGTGTGTGGATAAGAGAGTGTGTGTGTGTGTGTGTGTGTGTGTGTGTGTGTGTGTGTTCAGATGTATGTGTGGATGAGAGGAGCTTTGATCATCTGCTCTGCTTCAGTGGCAGAAGAGTTTCAGGCTGGAGTATGCTGTGTGTGTGTGTGTGTGTGTGTGTGTGTGTGTGTGTGTGTGTGTGTGTGTGTGTGTGTGTGCAGAAGGCTTTCAGGCTGGAGTGTGCTGAGCTGTGTGTGTTTTTTTGTGAAAGACCAAAGCTGTGAGGAACAGTTGAGGTCACATGTCCTCTTTTCTCAGGGATGTGCTGTCATCAGAAGGCTCACACACACACACACACACACGCACACACACACAGGCACACGTACACACACATGCGTGCTAGCACAAACATACACGCACCCACACACGCACGCGCACACACACACACGCACACACACACAAACACACAGATTCACGCATGTTGGACCTTGTAAATAAACGACAAATCCTGACGGCACACACAGGAAGGCAGCACTCTTGCATTCACTCTCTCTCTCTCCCTCTCTCCCTCTCTCCTTCTCCTCGTTCCCTCTCTTTCTGCCTCTCTCTCTCTGTCTCTCCCTCTCTCTCTGTCTCTCTCTCGCTCTCCCTCTCTCTCTGCCTCTCTCTCTGTCTCTCTCTCGCTCTCCCTCTCTCTCTGCCTCTCTCTCTGTCTATCTCCCTCTCTCTGTCGCTCTCTCCCTCTCTCTCTGCCTCTCTCTCTCCCTCTTTCTTTCTCTCTCCCTCTCTCTGTCTCTCTCCCTCTCTCTCTCTCTCTCTCTCCCTCTCTCTCTCTTTTTGCCTCTCTCTCTCTGTCTCTCCCTCTCTCTCTGTCTCTCTCTCTCTTCCGCTCTCTCTCTCTTTGTATCTATGTGAATTGGATTTGCTGCAGTGCGTTATCACTCCTTTCCCTCTCCTCCAAGGTCAGTCCGACTCCCATTTTAATTCTCTCTCTCTTCGATGCTGAAAATTCCAGGCCCGCCGAACTTGAGCGAAATGTCCGTTTCTTGGCGGCGGATAGATTTATCTCAATTACGACCCCAAGCCCCCCGCCCCCACCCCGCCCCCCCACACCGGTCTCTCTGCCTGCCGCTAAGCAGGGGTGTCAGAGCGCCGCGGCCCGCCGAGGGAGAAACTCTTCAATCTCCTGGGGCCCTGTGAATACCGGGTGCAGTAGCCCCGCCCCCCCCCGGCGCCATGCGCCACCATACTGCCGGCAGGAAATTGGCTGCCCCGTCCGGTTAGACTATCCGGACCTATCCGGACTAAACCTCAGAGCGTTAACGCGTTCTGACTCATCCTGGCGGGGGCTGCGCTGTTACTGTACACAGCGGTCGTCAGGGTCAGCGCAGCTCCTGGGTCCGTCCTGCAAACTGAGCGCAATGTAGAAGAAGCGGCGTTACTGCTGCTGTGTTACTGCTGCTGTGTTACTGCTGCTGTGTTACTGCTGCTATGTTACTGCTGCTGTGTTACTGCTGCTGTGTTACTGCTGCTGTGTTACTGCTGCTGTGCTACTGCTGCTGTGTTACTGCTGCTGTGTTACTGCTGCTGTGCTACTGCTGCTGTGTTACTGCTGCTGTGCTACTGCTGCTGT
>NC_140247.1:21127414-21139914 GCF_949987555.1 Borostomias antarcticus | reverse complement strand
GGATTTAAAGGGTTATGAAGGATTATGAAGGGTTATGGTTGGATTTAAAGGGTTATGAAGGATTATGAAGGGTTATGGTTGGATTTAAAGGGTTATGAAGGGTTATGAAGGGTTATGGTTGGATTTAAAGGGTTATGAAGGGTTATGGGTGAATTCGAAGGGTTATGAAGGGTTATGGATGGATTTGAAGGGTTATGAAGGGTTATGGATGGATTTTAAGGGTTATAAGCCGTTATGAAGGGTTATGGATGTACTGTATGTTGCAAGAAAGAGGGTGAGGGTGGAGAGGCGGTTTGTAGATGAGTGAGGGATGAGGGAGGGAGCAGAGGAGGAGGGATGAAGGTCGCTCCTTGCCCCCCAACCGGAAGATGATTCATCACCTGCCCTGACCTTTCTACCCTGTAGACCATGATGCTTTGCACCACCATGCACCCGCTCCACATGAGGTGGCCTTCACTGCCGCAGTGCAGCACAACAGGAGTTCAAGTGCTCTCTCTCACACACACACACATACACACACACACACACCTAAACACACACACACAGTCTCTCACACACACACACACACACACACACACACACACTCACAGGTATAAACAGACACACGCAAAACACATACGCACACACATACACACATACACACATAAACACACGCACTCACACGCGCACACATAAACACACATACAGAGATGCTAGCACGCACATGCTTTCTCTCTTTCACACACACACACACACACACGCATACGCACACACACACGTACGCACACGCACACACACACACACACGTACGCACACGCACGTGAGGAAGTGCTCTACTGCCTTAGCATCCTGCCTCCCTGCATCTAATGCCACAAATAACTTTCCCCTCCTGTTGCTTTGTTTTAATCCCTTTAGTGGGTGCCGGAATGGAAGCATAATTACATTTCTATAGTGCAGCCCCTTTGATAAGGCTGATGCTTTGCTGAGCTGAATGTTTAAGTTGAACGGGAGGAGTCTCCTAGGACCTCAAGACTTTCTTTCTCTCACTGTCTCTGCCTTTCCTTCTCTCTCGCCTCTCTCTCTCTCTGGCCTGGGTTACACCGCAACATTTCAAGAACATTTGGTTCCCATTAGTTACACGGCAACGGCGTTAGCGTTTTGAAGAATTGTGAAATTTCGAGAACGCCACGAGGGGTGTTTTCGTTCTCATTTTCCTGGATTCCGTTGTCAAGTAAACAGGCAAAAGCAATCTCATTTTGATAACGATGAAGGATGTTCGGCTATTTTACAATTAAATTATAACACAACATCATTTCAAAGCCCAGAATGTGTGCATGTGATTGCTTTGTCGAAATAGGCTACTCTTGTCCAACCAAGATTCTATATAGATCTAGCCTATTAGTCGAGCAATAAAGCTTAAATAGGTTTTAGGCTATATAACATGAATAAAATAGACTTTGAGTTTCCTAATTATATGACTTGTGTCGTGACTGATGACTGATTTGCTTCCATACTTAGCTGTGGGAGTGTATTTTGAGCAGGGTGCTGCTGACAAAAATCTATAGTCCAGCCCAATCTCTAAAATGCATGGTGCGCAATGTAAAAAGTAGACCTACATTTATTTCATTTCGTTAGGATATTCTATTTGATTTATGTTCTGCTATTCTAATCTGTTCTATGTTATTCTTTTATGCATTGTAATAATCAAAACGCAATCTCCAAAGACACAGCAGCAGCATTATATAATTTAGAGAAAGTGCAATCTCCAAACACTAGACTTTGAAAAATGACACCATCTCACATCTAGACGTTGAGTTTTTAGTTGCATACTATACTATACTATACTATACTATACTATACTATACTATACTATACTATACTATACTATACTGGGATCATACAGGTCATTAGAATAATACTAAAAACTTCAGATAATATTAAACATGCTTGATTTTACCAGAACTTCGAGAGAGAAAAAGATTGATTTAAGACTTGGATTGTCAAATGGGGAACGCAATCGAATCATTTGGATGGATTGACAAAATGAGAGGTTATTATGGAATATGAACCAGGGTAGACCAAGTGGAAGTGCCTGGTCTAGCAGGCCTACATCAAAAGAAACAACATTGGTAATAATAATAATAATAATAAGACAATGATAATACAACTTATGCTGAATAACGAATTAGGCCTACTAGTTAATTGCTAACTAAGGAATACAGCCTTATTTGGAAATGTATGCCTGAGAACAGATTGACCCGCATGCTCAGTGTTGTGATATCGTTGCCGTGTAACCCTGATAACTTCTGGCAACCCTGAGGAAACGTTGCCGTGTAACCCAGAGGTCATTCTCGTTCTGTTGTCATTCTCGTTCTCAAAACGTTGCGTTTCTCTCTCTTTGTCTCTGTCTCTTTCTTTCTCTCTGTCTGTCAGTTTCTCTCTCTCTCTTTCTCCTTCTGTCTGTCTCTGTCTCTCTCTCTCTCTCTCTCTCTCTCTCTAACCCCATGCAGACAGAAGGGTTCCCATTAAATTCTAGGGAATTTACCTGTTATGGGGCATGTACAGTATGAACTGGATTTCACAGGAAATCTGCACAGTCAATTTCCCATGTCAAGACCTAGTATAATTCACTGGAATGGGTTGGTCAGTCTGGCAAAAGATACAGAACACTAGGGATTTCAGGCGCCACTGGAAGTTCCAAAATTCACCCAAAGGGATTTTTTTTTTATTTGGGGTATTTTAACATGAGCAAAATAGTTAGGGCTGTCTAAAACCAAAGAACAGTTTGGTCGACTGACATATCCTACAACATTCTTTTCCGACCAAAGGTTTTGGGCATCTTTTTTTTCCTCTCTAAGGCCTATTTCCAAAGTAAATAACTTTGTCATTCAGCATGAATGGCAAAAATTATTTGTTATAGTATTTTACTAGGATATATGAATTTAGTATTTTTATGTAGGCCTATAGGCCCAGTAGGCTGGTTGCACTCCAAAAGTTTACCTTTAAAGTTTACCTTTACCTGGAAATGAAGTCCTTTTAAGGCCAATCCATCCATCCAAATTAGACCAGATTTAATTGCATGCACTGCCAGGTACAAATTTTAATTTCATCATAATGATCTTTATTGTGGGCCTAGTAGGTAATAATCTGCATTTCTCCGCATTGGAAAATGTAGCCTGTTAAGATTGGGATCTTAAAAAGCAACAAAAACAACATTTAATATATATTTTCAACTTTTAAGAATAATACTATTCTACAGATTTTTTCATCGACTGACTTGGTTCATCTGGGTGTCTGTTGCTGGACTGTGCCTTGCATGTTCTATCTCGGGATTGGCATTTTTTTAAAGACTCAACATGGGAATGTTGTGGCATTTGGCTCATGTATGAATGGCGAAAATCAGTCATGGCCCCGGTAGTATTTCACAGTAATGTACAAGGCACGTGTGTAAGGGCTATCTGTCTATCTTTCTCTAACCCTCTCTCTCTCTCTCTCTCTCTCTGTCTCTGTCTTTCTCTCTAACCCCCTCTCACTCGCTCTCTCTCTAACCCTGTTTCTCCTCCTGTCCAGGTATTGCTGTGGATAAAAGGGGCGTGGTCTTCTTTGTGGACGGCACCACCATTCAAAAGATTGACGAGAGGGGCGTGCTCTCCACCGTGATTGGCTCGAATGGTCTGATGTCGACACAACCTCTGAGCTGCGATTCGCGCATGGACATCACTCAGGTAACCAGGTCACGTGTGATAGGCTGACAGTTTTACCTACTGTATAAAGATGATGAATGAGGTGACCTGTCATTTAAGGTAAACTGACTTCTGATTAGAAATCAGTGAGGCTTATCGCATGATTGTATGTATGTATATCAATGTGACACCAAGGGGGACTTCTGGTGGGGCAGAATTGTTGATAACTGTGTAAAACGTTAGCTCCATACCGGTTAGCTAAATCCCTTGAATTCAAAAAGCTATTAACTCTAAAATCAACCTTAACAAGCTAGAAGATGGAAGGGGAAAGGGTAGGGCTCGTTCTAATTCACATAGAAGAACTAAAAAGGGAGATTGGGATAAAGAAGACTTGAATGACAATGGAAAACCCCAACACAGACGAAGATGGCAGCGAGGCTATGGCTAGTGCTACCAAGCTAGGAGGAGAGACCGCAATACTGTGTGCCATACGAGAAGTGATGAAGACATGTGTATGGAAATGCGAGAACTCAAGAGTGATATTACGAAGCAACTGTCTGACTTTCAAAATAACTTCCAGACGGACATCAAGAAACAAATGAACGAGCTGAGGGCTGACATCAGTCAGAAGATCAAGGAGAAGACAACAGAGAAAACTGGCCTCACAACCGACAGGCTGGAAAAAGCCGAGGGACCCATCGGGGATACGGAGTCATGGGGTACAGCTTCAAAACATGCAATTACCTCCGTGTTGGAAACGCAACACGTCCTACAAGCCAAAGTGAGGTAACTAGAAGGACGCTCGTGCAGGAACAACATCAGGCTGTAATGTATGAGCGAAACAGCAGAAGGCGCCTCCATCAACTTTGATCGACTTTGTGGAGAACCTCATCATGACTAAACTGAGTGAGGACATCGGACCCGACGTGGATTTGGGTATCGAGCGGGCGCACAGAGCTCTGGGCACAACGTCCCCGGATAATGCAGTACCAAGGTCCATCGTCATCCGGTTTCTGAAATGTACTACCAAAGAGAAAGTCCCTCACACGGCCTAGAAGAAGCCGATCGCACACAAGGGAAAACGTCTTTCCCTGGATCATGACTACGCGACTGAAGTGTTCAGCGCAATGACAGGAACATATCAACCAATCAAGAAAATGCTAAAAGAAAAGGGAACGCGCTTTCAAACCCCTCTATGGAGCGTGTTCCTGAAAGAAGGGACTGTTACGTACCACAGGGCCATGCATGCAGATAAAGATCGACACGCTGAAGGTCTTCCAGTGGCCTGCTCCTGCCGGGCCAAGGAGACGATGGGCGTACTCACTGCTCTATAGCTAGCCCTTTTCAGTCCTGTTGTCGCATGCTCGCTCATGCCAGACAACAGTCCTTTGCCGCTCCATTCACTTCGCCGTCAAAATAAATCGGTGTCGGCCTATTTAGGAGAGGCGCTCATATTTGTCAGATAAACATGAAACTTCACTTACCTAAGCAAAAGGGTCTATTTAAACAAATGCTGGGTTTTGAAGCCTCGGCGCTACCATTAAATAACTTATTTAGACGCGTTCTGTCCGAGTGAATTTATTTTTCCGAGGTAGTCTTCTTCTGTTGTGGTGGTGGTCTCTTTGAAGCTTTGGACTGTTGTCTGGCATGAGCGAGCGAGCTACTCTATAGCGAGAGAGCGGGAGAGGCTCTCGTCGCAGGGTTGCGGGACACCAAGGTATCCGCCAGAACCTGCAAGGGTTACATTACATTCAAATAATTTAGCAGACACTATTATCCAAAGCAATTAACAATAATTGCATTTAACGTAGGAAAAGCCAATGTACTACTACTTGCCAGAACTCACAAGTGCATCTTCTTTCTAAAACAAGTGACTAAGAGCATAATCTAGTGCTGAAGGCAAAGTGCAAGAATAGCAATCTAAAATACAATAAGTGCTCAGGAGGGAGAAGGTTCCGAAGCGGCACGGGAGAGGATGACAAGCCATCTGTTGCTTCACCCTCCTCCCTCCTCTGCCTTACATTCTTGTTTGTTTTTGGACTGTTACCGGGAGCCATAAGCTACTTTTGACTGCATATGTTAATGTATTTGGCATAAGTAGGCCCTCCAAAGTTTTGAAAAGCCTACTTTTACTTTTAAATTGTGTAGTTTGAGCCTTACCTGTAATTCTTTAGACCTGGTCTGAGAGATAGTTCATCTCCACGACAGATTAATGATAGACCCTACTTGAACAAATTCATGTTCATTTAAAATGCCAGTTGACATGGAGTAGAGCTAAGCCACCAGTGATCAAAGTTTGTTACTGAAGCATTCCGTGCATGTACATTTTCTGTTGTAAAGCACTTTGAGCTGTATTTTTTGTATGAAAGGTGCTAAACAAATTAAGTTTATTATTATTATTATTATTAGTAGTAGTAGTAGTAGTAGTGGTAGTGGTAGTAGTATTAGTAGTAGTAGTAGTGGTAGTAGTATTAGTAGTAGTAGTAGTGGTAGTAGTAATAGTAGTAGTAGTAGTAGTAGTAGTGGTAGTAGTAGTAGTAGTAGTAGTAGTGGTAGTAGTAGTAGTAGTAGTAGTGGTAGTAGTAGTAGTAGTGGTAGTAGTAGTAGTAGTAGTAGTAGTAGTAGTAGTAGTAGAAGTAGTAGTAGTAGTAGTAGTGGTAGTAGTAGTAGTAGTAGTAGTAGTAGTAATAATAGTAGTAGTATTAGTAGTAGTAGTAGTAGTAGTAGTGGTAGTAGTAGTTGTAGTATTAGTAGTAGTAGTAGTAGTAGTAGTAGTAGTAGTTGTAGTAGTAATAGTAGTAGTAGTAGTAGTAGTAGTGGTAGTAGTAGTAGTGGTAGTAGTAGTAGAGTACAGTAGTAGTAGTAGTAGTAGTAGTAATAGTAGTGGTAGTAGTAGTAGTAGTAGTGGTAGTAGTAGTAGTGGTAGTAGTAGAGTACAGTAGTAGTAGTAGTAGTAATAGTAGGGGTAGTAGTAGTAGAGTACAGTAGTAGTAGTAGTAGTAGTAGTAGTAGTAGTAGTAATAGTAGTGGTAGTAGTAGTAATAGTAGTAGTAGTAGTAGTGGTAGTAGTAGTAGTGGTAGTAGTAGTAGAGTACAGTAGTAGTAGTAGTAGTAGTAGTAATAGTAGTAGTAGTAGTAGTAGTAGTAGTAGTAGTAGTAGTAGTAGTGGTAGTAGTAGTAGAGTACAGTAGTAGTAGTAGTAGTAATAGTAGTGGTAGTAGTAGTAGTAGTAGATGATAGCCAAGGCAAAAAAGATACATCGCAAATTGTATTTTGGCAAGAAACACACCTAACATACTCTGAACATTAAAAGCTTAAGAAAATGGGATCAGGAATACATACTACTCCTCTTACGAATATGAGGTTGGAATTTTGATTTCAAAATAATTTTGAATTTATTTAAGGATAAATTGTCAAGGGTAAACTGGAGTAAATGTGACTAACTTAATACAGTATATGCCCCTCCGGGGAGCAATAAGGTGTTTTTCCTAAAAACATTTGAAATAATCACTCTAATTACTCGCAAAACGTTTGATGCATTTGTGCAGGGGATCTAAATATGATCTTCAATCCCAAATTAGTTATGACCAATCAAAAGAGGAGAACTTAGGGCTGATAGATATATGGTGAGATTTTCATACACAAGATAGAGAGTACACTTTTATTCTACCCGCCATAATGTACAGTACTGTATATTCAAGAATTGGTTTGCATATACAGTAACTCTAAAAAACATAGATTAAAAGAATATAAGTGTATTACAAGGGTCCTTTAATACCATTCTGGTCTGTATTTGAAGTAACATGTGGATAGCAAATGCAAACATACAATATGGAGATCAAACACAAGTATGCTGAATAATTTAGGCTTCAAGGAAATTATTAGAACTACAAACATACTTGGAGAACAATGATAATGGAGAGGTGAACCCAGGGATACTATGGGATGCTGCAAAAGCAGTTCTCTGAGGTAAAATGATATCAACAACTGCGTTTATAAAGGAACTTAAGGCCCAAAGACTGATAGACTTACAAAATAAACTTTTAGAACTAGAGTAGTTGCATAGCAAGCGGAAAACTTCCCTTCTACTGCAACAGATGAAACCAATCAAACAGAAAATAGATAAAATTCATAGAAGCGTTAGAGAAAAAGCTCAGGTTCATGAGGCAAAAATATTATGAGACAGATTCAAAAGCAACACAGCTGCTAGCTTGGAGATAACACAAACAACAAGCTGAAAATACTATTCATGAAGTTAGAGACCAAATCTACCAAATTAACATGTAAATAGGATGGACCTCAAAAAACTAATAATAAACAAAAGTGTACCACTCTGTGTCTAACTGCACACACAACTGTATACCATCCAATATAACTGTGCCCTCATGATTGATACTGTATGTAACCTTAAAAAAAAAAAAGTAGATATAAAAAGTGACACCAAGGAAAATGTTTTTTTCTGTCAAATCTAATGAACTCTGGATGTGATAATACAGTGTCTGCGGTAAGTGTGTGGGTGTGTGTGTGTGGGTTTGTACGTCGTAAATCAGTGTACATCTAATACAGTAGTCGTGTTATGAAGGAAAAAGCTTTCAACAGTGTCCTTGCAACATAGTGTCAGGGGATTGAATCTGATTGGTGCTGCTGGAATTGAGCGTTGCCAATGCTAACCGTGTAGTTAAGTGTAAACCTTAACTAACCCTGACCGTAATTATGAGAAAATATTATGCCGTCCAAAATTATGACAACGGGGAATTTAAATGTGATGACTTATGCGTCGAAACATCTGACGGAATGCTAACATGGTCTTAGAAGTGTGTGTGTGTGTGGCCTTGAAGAGACTGCTAGGGTGTGGGCACACACACTCACACGCACAAACAAACACACACATACACACACACACACACACACACACACACACACACACACACGGTCCCGATCACGGAGCCACCAGATCAGAACTCAACTTATCAGAACTCCATATGAATTATAGATGACCTACAGACCCTACATACTGCTTCTATGTGTGTGTGTGTGTGTGTGTGTGTGTGTGTGTGTGTGTGTGTCCAGGTGAATGCCCTGTAGTGTTCTCGCATTTCTTTTAGGAGCCACTCTTACATCCTAATCCATCAGTTTGTTGGCTATCTGAGCCCCCATGGGATAACACGCACAGACACACACACACACACACATACACACACACACACACACACACACACACACACAGGTCAGTCATCTCATCCATCTGTGCGCTGTTTGTGTCTGTGATGCACTACTGTATGTTCCTAACCTCCTCTCTAATGCTCTCCCAGTGCTGGCAAGCTACAGTGGTGCTGTGACTGGGACCAACACGCACATACATGCTCACTGTTAGACTGGCAGGGAAAAACACATTAAAACGAGAAACAAAAACAAAAAAAGAGAACGTTGCAAGCAGCAACAGCATCAATTATAAATGACCAAAGGCCCGTCTGAACAAGTATGTCTTTAGTTGTTTTTTGAACATACGTTCAGAGGGAGCAACTCTCAGGTCCTGGGGAAGAGCGTTCCAGAGACTTGGGGCCACCGCCTCAAAGGCTCTGTCACGCTTCGTGACCTTCGTATCACCCGTGGATATAGGCACGGCTGTGCTGCGGTCGGAGGCATGAGACATCGTGAGTGTGTGAGAGTGTGTTATTGCTTTTACACAACAGCACTGCACTGACGTTATTTTTTATTTAATCATTTTTTTAACATATGGGTTTGCAGTGTTCAATTTCGCTCAAGTGCGTTGCTCTCAGCCCTCCGAAATCTGAAGTAGTTGTTGACCGCTACTATGGGCAATTTAACGCCAGCTGACAGCACTTGCGGAGTGATACCATTACCGGTGATTTGCCCGTTGGTAAATCGTGGTTATTGGCATGGCTCCGAGTGCCTCTTGGCATATCACAATGCGCGGTGGGAACTAGCTGTTGTATAAACACACGTAAACACATCAGTGGCGTCTGGTGACTCAAAAAACTGAGGAGGACAGGAGGAAGAGAGGCGTACCGCCCATGGGCGCCGGGGGGCACTTTCCCTTAGTCAGTTATTATTTGAAATATCAGCTTTAAAGTGGATTTACAGTCAATTTTAGCATTATGAAAAACTGAATAACACTTTTTTTAACTACATGCAGCATTTATTTATCATATTCATGATAAAATATTACAAAACAACAATAAAACATTGTAAGCAATAGTTGTTGTAATGGATTGTACTCTTCTCTAAAGAGAGAAAAGAATTGATATTGCCACACGCTGGTCACACCCGCAGGGGAAAAGCACATTCATATACACAGATGATCCTGCTGTCTTTAGCTGAATAACAGACACATACAGCACAGTACTGCACACATACAGTAGACGGCTTTAGTATACCTGAGAGAAAAGCTGTGTTCAGTGTGGAGCTGATTTGAACAGGGATCATGTCCTGTTGGCTTTGCTGGAGGGTGGGAGAGTGTGAGGAGGAGAGGGTGGATGAGGAGAGGGAGGATGAGGAGAGGGTGACTGAGGAGAGGGTGGATGAGGAGAGGGAGAATGAGGAGAGGGTGGATGAGGAGAGGGAGGATGAGGAGAGGGTGACTGAGGAAAGAGAGAATGAGGAGAGGGAGAATGAGGAGAGGGTGGATGAGGAGAGGGAGGATGAGGAGAGGGTGGAGGGCACGGGGGAGCAGAGGTTAGGGTGAGTTTGAGGAGAAGGTCTTGGTGAGTGGAGTGGTGGAGGTTGGTGGGCTGTAATCTGGAGGCTGGACTGATGAATCTCTTCTATAATGGGATCTCAGTGTGGAAGCGCTTCTCCCTCATTTGACAGAGGCTGTAATTGGACATGTCACTCGCAATTTACCATGCTCTGGTTATTCACCCCCCCATCGTCATCAATCACTCGTCTCTCGGCCGTATCCAGAGAACACACGGGCCTGTAGGACACACATTTACCCACCAGCGTGTGTGTGTGTGTGTGTCTGTCTGTCTGTCAGCCCTCCTCATCCCAGACGGGGGGGGGGGGGAGGTGTCAGAGGGCTGCGGGCATGGTTATTGGCTGACATTTGAAGGCCCGCCTGTGTGGTCCTGTCCAAACACCGGGGCTGTTTATCGGGCTCTCCGCGCCCAGCTCTGACCTTTACATGGGCAGGGGGGGGCTAGCATTGCCCGAGGGGGGGGGGGGGGGGGGGGCTCTGTTATTGAGGAGCGTATTTTGTGTATGATCTACACACACACACACACACACACACACAGCCCCTAGACCGGCTCTATAGAGGGTTTGAGAAGCATTGTGCGTCTGTGTTGTGGACGTAGCAATGCACTGAAGTTGTGTGTGTGTGTGTGTGTGTGTGTGTGTGTGTGTGTGTGTGTGTGTGTGTGTGTGTGTGTGTGTGTGTGGGTGGGTGTTTGCGTGCCTGTGTGTTCTCACTCACCAGGTGCGCCTGGAGTGGCCCACAGACCTGGCTATCAACCCTCTGGACAACTCTCTCTACATCCTGGACAACAACATCGTATTGCAGGTACGCAAACACCCTGTACTCCCCCCCCACCTCACACACACACACACATTTTAATATCTTTACCTGTGTTTGCATTTGACAAGAAATCCTTGAACAACCAAACAATAACAGATTTCATAGGTTTTGGGAATCTCAATGACATAAGTTCCCAGTATCAGTCTACGGACACAGGAAGCAGCGTCTCCTTCATACATGTTGTCTGTCCATCACCATCACCACAGACATCAAACAGCCCCCTGCCAAGGCCTTAACCTTTGGCCTGGGCATCCCTGCCATCTGCAGGCCCCTCACAGCTAGTCTGTGGACATGACCTAGGTTTCCAAATACAAATAAGTTTGTACCCAAAGCTGTATAATAGCATCCTTGGTGCAGTTGGTACTTTAAAAACCTTGGTAAGGAATGCTACTTCCAGACTGTGATCGACCAGAGCCAGCCCTGTAGCCACCCGCTGTGCCCGCCCCCCCCTGCAGGTGTCGGAGGGTCTGCAGGTGGGCATCGTGGCGGGCAGGCCCATCCATTGCCAGGTGCCGGGTATCGACCAGCAGCTGGTGAGCCGGGCGGCGGTGCACGCCACCCTGGAGGCCGCCAAGGCCATCGCCCTGTCGCACCACGGCACGCTGTTCATCGCCGAGACGGACGAGAGGAGGATCAACCGCGTCCAGCAGGTCGTTACTGTACACACACACACACACACACACACACATATATACACAATATATACTGTACACACACACACACACACATATATACACAATATATACTGTACACATGTACACGCACACACACACACATATACACACACGCACACACACACACACACACACACATACTGTATACACATGTACACATACACACACACACATACACACATATACACACACATACACACATACACACATACACACATGGGCACACGCATACACATACACACACACTGTCATGGAATTTTCAGAGGCAACTGCCCTGGGCTTTTGGTTTCAGCCTTTGTTCCTCAACCTATTGTTGAAGCCTCCTGTTCGACGTTCTCTACATTTTGACATTCCAAACACCCCTGCCGTGGTTTTATCATTATAACAGGGAGACATCTCCAGGGGGGACACAACCCAGACTTTCAGTCTGGCCTAGCGTGACCTTCCATTGTTCCATTGTCTGTACAGAAACCTATTTAAGATTTACCACTTTCTAATATCACGTGTCTGAACTCTCGCCATTGTTGATGACGTCCGCCATTAATTATGACGTGTAAAGATGAGTTAGCCAATCAGATCTTTGAAACGTCATATCCGTGTATTGCTTGAATATAAGTCCACGCAAGA
>NC_140247.1:21119914-21124914 GCF_949987555.1 Borostomias antarcticus | reverse complement strand
CTGATCTAACCCCGTATCTAGACTGATCTAACCCTGTATCTAGACTGAACTAACCCTGTATCTAGACTGATCTAACCCTGTATCTAGACTGATCTAACCCTGTATCTAGACTGATCTAACCCTGTATCTAGACTGATCTAACCCCGTATCTAGACTGATCTAACCCTGTATCTAGACTGATCTAACCCCGTATCTAGACTGGATCTAACCCCGTATCTATACTGATCTAACCCCGTATCTAGACTGATCTAACCCTGTATCTAGACTGATCTAACCCCGTATCTAGACTGATCTAACCCTGTATCTAGACTGATCTAACCCCGTATCTAGACTGATCTAACCCTGTATCTAGACTGATCTAACCCTGTATCTATACTGATCTAACCCTGTATCTAGACTGATCTAACCCTGTATCTAGACTGATCTAACCCCGTATCTAGACTGATCTAACCCTGTATCTAGACTGATCTAACCCCGTATCTAGACTGATCTAACCCCGTATCTAGACTGATCTAACCCTGTATCTAGACTGATCTAACCCCGTATCTAGACTGATCTAACCCTGTATCTAGACTGATCTAACCCCGTATCTACAGTAGAGATGAGAGAATGTATCTGAGACGAGAGAATGTCAGGAGACAGGAGAATAACACACTAGCCTGTGTTCTTCAGACCACTAGACTCGGTGCTTATTATAAATTATGAATCGATCTCGAGGGATAAGATTTTAGCACTTAATTCCAGCTTTAAGAAGAATCTCTTTTCTCTTGGGAGCAGGAGGAAGTGGCTCACGTCAGCCACAAACCAATGGGCTGTAACCATTCTTATTTCTCTGACGCTGCTTTGCATATTTCCCATCATGTCGTGCTGTTAACAAATGATTACTCTCTTCAGGGTGCTGGGCTTCTGTGTCTGCTCGGCAAACACACACACACACAAATACACACAACACACATGCGGGCCCTGTCCTCCTGCTTGTGTGTGCATGTGTGCACACACACACACACGCCAACATACAGTACACACACGCCAACACACACACATACGCACACACACACATACAGTATCAACACATACAGTACCCACACCACACACACGGCCCCTGTCCTCCTGCTTGTGTGTGCATGCACGCACACACACACACACACACACACACACACACACACACACACACACAGACACACACACAAGATAATCCCCCACTAGGGCTTCCCCCTGAAAGTCGATGAGTCAAATCATCAGTTGGAGACCAATAAGTCAACTGAGATACTTTAAGTCGAGCAGTCATTTTTTTTGCTCCACTGTCAAGATGCACTAGTGGGCTATCAGCCAACACTCTGATACCCAACACTCTGATACCCAACACTCTGATACCCAGCACTGAGATACCCAACACTCTGATATCCAACACTCTGATACCCAACACTCTGATACCCAACACTCTGACACCCAACAATCTGACACCCAACACTCTGATACCCAACACTCTGATACCCAACACTCTGATACCCAGCACTGAGATACCCAACACTCTGATACCCAGCACTGAGATACCCAACACTCTGATACCCAGCACTGAGATACCCAACACTCTGACACCCAACACTCTGATACCCAGCACTGAGATACCCAACACTCTGATATCCAACACTCTGATACCCAACACTCTGATACCCAACACTCTGACACCCAACAATCTGACACCCAACACTCTGATACCCAACACTCTGACTCCCAACACTCTGATACCCAACACTCTGACTCCCAACACTCTGATACCCAACACTCTGATACCCAGCACTGAGATACCCAACACTCTGACTCCCAACACTCTGATACCCAACACTCTGATACCCAGCACTGAGATACCCAACACTCTGATATCCAACACTCTGATACCCAACACTCTGATACCCAACACTCTGATACCCAACACTCTGACACCCAACACTCTGATACCCAGCACTGAGATACCCAACACTCTGATACCCAGCACTGAGATACCCAACACTCTGATACCCAGCACTCTGATACCCAACACTGAGATACCCAACACTCTGATACCCAACACTCTGATACCCAGCACTGAGATACCCAGCACTGAGATACCCAACACCCTGACACCCAACACTCTGATACCCAACACTCTGATACCCAACACTCTGATACCCAACACTCTGACACCCAACACTCTGATACCCAACACTCTGATACCCAGCACTGAGATACCCAGAACTGAGATACCCAACACTCTGACACCCAACACTCTGATACCCAACACTCTGATACCCAACACTCTGATACCCAACACTCTGACACCCAACACTCTGATACCCAACACTCTGATACCCAACACTCTGATACCCAGCACTGAGATACCCAACACTCTGATACCCAGCACTGAGATACCCAACACTCTGATACCCAGCACTGAGATACCCAACACTCTGACACCCAACACTCTGATACCCAGCACTGAGATACCCAACACTCTGATATCCAACACTCTGATACCCAACACTCTGACACCCAACACTCTGACACCCAACACTCTGACACCCAACACTCTGATACCCAGCACTGAGATACCCAACATTCTGACACCCAACACTCTGATACCCAACACTCTGATACCCAACACTCTGACACCCAGCACTGAGATACCCAACACTGAGATACCCAACACTCTGACACCCAACACTCTGACACCCAACACTCTGATACCCAACACTGAGATACCCAACACTCTGACACCCAACACTCTGACACTCAACACTCTGATAGCCAACACTCTGATACCCAACACTGAGATACCCAACACTCTGACACCCAACACTCTGATACCCAACCTCTGATATCCAAAACTCTGATACCCAACACTCTGATACCCAACACTCTGATATCTAATACTCTGAACGCCTTCCTCCAGCCAACACATTGTCTGATCAGGGAGAGCTAGACATTAAGGCAGCCTGTCCAGCATAGGCATGTGTGTGTGTGTGTGTGTGTGTGTGTGTGTGTGTGTGTGTGTGTGTGTGTGTGTGTGTGTGTGTGTGTGTGTGTGTTCTGTGGGGACCGTGGTTCACTATCATCCTCACCGTTGACCAGGTGACGGGGGCTATGCCCGTGACGCCCGTCTCAACGCGCCCTCCTCCCTGGCGGTGGCGCCCAACGGGACGCTGTACATGGCTGACCTGGGGAACATCCGGATCCGGGCGGTGAGCCCCAACCAGGCCCAGCCCAGCGCCGCCGGGCTGCTGGAGGTCAGCTCCCCCCTGGATCAGGAGCTCTACGTCTTCAGCCAGGTAGGGGTTAGGACATCAATCAGGCTTGGTAACATCACATGCACTGTAGGCCTACTGACTGAATCCCTCTCTGCTCTCTCCTCGTCTCCTCTCTTCTCCCCTCCCCTCCTGTCCTCTCCCCCCTCTCCTCCCCTCCTCCCCTCTCTTCTCCTCTCCTCGTCTCCTCTCTTCTCCCCTCCCCTCCTGTCCTCTCCCCCCTCTCCTCCCCTCCTCCCCTCTCTTCTCCTCTCCTCGTCTCCTCTCTTCTCCCCTCCCCTCCTGTCCTCTCCCCCCTCTCCTCCCCTCCTCCCCTCTCTTCTCCTCTTCTTTCCTCCCTCTCCTCTCCTCCCCTCTCCTCATCTCCTCTCCTTTCTTTCTAGAACGGCACCCACCTCCACACCAAACACCTGATAACGGGTCACTTCCTGTTCAACTTCTCCTACTCGTCGGAGGGCTTGCTGACGGAGCTGACGGGGCGTGATGGCCGGGGGGTGCAGGTGAGGAGGGAGGCGCGCGGTCTGCCCCTCTGGGTGGCGGTGCCCGGCGGGCAGGTCTTCTGGCTGTCCCTCAGCAACAGCGGAACGCTCCGGAAGGTGTCCGCCCAAGGCCACGACATCGCCCACCTGACTTACCACGGCAACACCGGTCTACTAGCGACCAAGAGCGATGAGAACAGCTGGACCACCGTCTACGAGTGAGGGGCTTTTCTTTCTTTCTGTGTGTGTGTGTGTGTGTGCGTGTGCGCGTGTGTATTGTGTGAGTGCCATCTGGTGGTCGTTGTATATAACTGCAATACTGTAGTCAGACTGGTACAGCTCAACATAACACATCTCTCTCTCTCTCTCTCTCTCACACACACACACACACACACACACACATGCACACACACACACACACAGACACCACGTACATGCCTGTCTGGCTTAATCAGCAGTTCCAGCTTGTAGTCCCTGTCAGAAACTCAGATGGATAATTACATGTATAAATCACCAATGACATGGTGTGTGTGTGTGTGTGTGTGTGTGTGTGTGTGTGTGTGTGTGTGTGTGTGTGTGTGTGTGTGTGTGTGTGTGTGTGTGTGTGTGTCTGTGTGTGTGTGTCAGGTACAACAGCGAAGGACATGTCATCAACATCACCCTCCCCACGGGCGAGGTCAGCGGTTTCCACGGCAACTCTGAGCGTTCCTCCCGCGTGGAGGCGGAGTGGGGAAGCAGGGAGAGCTTCGTCGCCACCACCAACCTGTCCGCCGGCGACACCATCTACACCTTCCGACAGGGTACGCATGACCTGTGACCCCCTCACCTCCATCCACACCTGGCCCACTGACTGTCTAGCACCCCCCCCCCCACACACACACACACACACACCTCGTAACTCTCTCAGGGGAGAGGAGAGAGGAGAGGAGATGAGAGGAGAGGGGAGGAGGAGAGAGGAGATGAGATGAGAGGAGAGGAGAGGAGAGGAGGGGAGAGAGGAGAGGGGAGGAGGGGAGAGAGGAGAGGGGAGGAGGGGAGAGAGGAGAGGAGAGGGGAGGAGGGGAGAGAGGAGATGAGAGGGGAGGAGGGGAGAGAGGAGATGAGAGGGGAGAGAGGAGAGGAGAGGGGAGGAGGGGAGAGAGGAGAGGAGATAAGAGGAGGGGAGAGAGGAGATGAGAGGGGAGGAGAGGGGAGGAGGGGAGGAGGGGAGAGAGGAGATGAGAGGGGAGGAGAGGGGGCT
>NC_140247.1:21107414-21114914 GCF_949987555.1 Borostomias antarcticus | reverse complement strand
CGTCCAGTGGATTTACAGTTCCTTAAACATGGGGGACAATGTCGTTTTGAAACGGTTGCCTTTGGCTTGTCGTCATTTGTGGACAGCTTCATTGAACCTCCGGTCTAATCTACTGGTTACCGAGGGAGAATGACGAGCTCGACTATAACGCACACGTCATAGGTGTCACCAGCACACTCGTCACTGTCACGTCCAGGCCCTTTGATTGACGAAGGCGCGTGTCCAGCTTTTTTTTTCACATACATACATTAAAAAAAAAAAAAAAAAAAAAAAAAGTGAAAAAAGATTTGCGATTTCCTGTCAGCCGGGAGATGCGATGCAAAGACGAGGAGGGACGACCTCCCCCCCGTTTCCTCATGGTCCTCTGTTCCGCTCCCTCCCTCCAGGCCCACAACAGGAACCTGCTTTCCATCGACTTCGACCCCAGCACGCGCGTGGGGAAGATCTACGACGACCACCGCAAGTTTACCCTGAGGATCCAGTACGACGAGCTGGGCCGGCCGCTGGTCTGGTCGCCCGGCAGCAGGTACACGCAGGTGAACGTCAGCTACGCCCCCGGGGGTCAGCTGGCCGCCGTGCAGCGCGGGGACTGGGCCGAGAGGATGGAGTATGACGGGGAGCGCGTGGTGTCCAGGGCCTGGGTCAACGGACGCATCTGGAGCTACACGTACGCGGACAGGGTGAGGGTGACCTCCGACCTCTCACGCCGTGTTTTTACACTGGGGGCGGGGTCTGATGATGAGGATGATGATGATGTTATGCTGATATGTGTGTGTGTGTGTGTGTGTGTGTGTGTGTGTGTGTGTGTGTGTGTGTGTGTGTGTTAGTCCATCATGCTGCTGCTGCACAGCCAGCGCCGCTACGTCTTCGACTACGACCAGACGGACCGCCTGGTCGCCGTGACGATGCCCAGTATGGTGCGGCACACCCTCCAGTCGCTGCTCTCTATTGGCTACTACCGGAACATCTACACGCCCCCAGAGAGCCACGCCTCCTTCCTGCAGGACTACAGTCTGGACGGACGCCTGCTGAGAACTCAGTACCTGGGCACCGGACGCAGCGCCATCTACAGGTCAGGAGGGGAAATACAGCGCACTTCCCATGGCACGACTTAGCACAAAATGCGCCACAGTGGAAACCTGTCATAGTGATCACGTCTGTCGGGGTCAAATTGATCACTGTAAGTGTTGGATGCAAAAAGCTTTATGTTATTATTGATGGGAAACTTCCCATTTTTTGAGTTATAGTTTGACCTAAGTTATGAGAATTACAGACTTTTATCTTGAAAGGTGGTCCCACCCAACAACGACGCAGGAAGGGACTTTTTGCTTGTTTCAGATGGTCATTATAGCAGAATTTTACATCGTGACGCCGTGTCAGCCTCCCCCCCGAGCGGAAACACAATAACGGCCTCTCTATAAATCACTCAGACCAGCTCACAGGAACCCAGATATTGTCGTCTCCCAGGCTCTCGGCCAGCTCGCCTGCTGTGTGAGGGCTCCAGGGGGCATTACGTGACCAGGCATTATCTACCCACTCCACGAGAGCCGCTTCAGACACAGGTGCGCCATGGAGAACGCTCCGCTGCTGCGTCTCCTTGGCTCCTTTTCAACTGGCTTCGAGGAGAGAAAATGAATTGATGAATTCATTGAGAGAAAATGAAATTAAAATGAAAGAAATGATTTATCCCGAAAGCAGACTTGTCACCGCAAGGCAAAGTGGGCTATCATGGGAAATTAATCAGTTTTACTTTTTTTTTTTCCATATAAAAAAGAAAAGAACCCAAATGAACACTAAGCGTGTTCCTTGATTACCATGAGTGAATTATTTAAGCAGCATTTGTATACAGGAGGGTACTGTAGGAAGGATTCTGTCTCAAGCTGTTTGATCCATACAGGAACTGAAACGGCATCCTGTAAGTGGTTGATCACTGTAACTGTGATCACTATAAGCGCTTTCCACTGTATATCAATATCAAAGTATTATACATTAGGCTAGGATGTGACCAAGAACATAAGAACATTACATAATGACCATTCTTCTGCACGTAACCGTAAAGATTGCATATGGAAATTATTTGAAATCACAGGACCCGGATGGGGGGGGGGGGTTATTCGGCCACACAGTGACACACACAACGCACACACAGTGAGCGGCGACACAGCACACATACACACACACACACATGCAATTTTCGGAAATTGTTCCCTGCATTTCTCCCATCCAAGCCGTCCTCCTCCAGGGGCAGCCAGGAGCAGTGGGCAGCCATCGTTCATGGCGCCCGGGGACCAAGTCCAAGTGCTCAGTCCAGGTCCTGGTCAGGGACTGGACTGAAGAGCATTTGTTGTTCTCCATGTTTTTCGTATTTGGTTCTTTGAGAGGAAACCCTTGTGAACACGGGGAGAACAAGCAAACTCTGCACAGAAAGAACCGGAGACCTTCTTGCTGTGAGGTGACAGTACCAGGTACTGCACCACCGTGCCACATGTGAGAGATTTAGGGATTCAGCGTCTTGCTCAAGGACATAGGGAATGATTCCATTCAGAAATGATATGATATTGTAATGACATTCAAGATTCAAGATTCCTTTATTCGTCACATGTAATGTACGGTGTACAGTCACAGTGAAATGTTGCTGCCGGCTCCAGCATTGTGCTTGATACAGATAAACTCTAAAACTCAATTACAAATTACAAATGTACAAGTTACGAACAATACTAAGTTTAGAAATTAATAGTTACAAAATAAGCACCTTTACACAATAAGTACCCCAACCAGTGGACACTGTTGAGGTGTTGGTTGGTCTGAATGTGAGTGTTTGAGATGCCGTCCCTCCTCTGTGCTCCAGGTACACGGCAGCAGGACGTCTGTCTGAGGTGATGTACGACTCCACGCTGGTCACCTTCACTTACGACGAGCCCTCCGGGACGGTCAAGACCGTCCACCTGACCCACGACGGCTTCACAAGCTCAATACGCTACCGGCAGACTGGTACGAGACTGCTACACACACACACACACACACGAACACTCACATATGAACACTCACATATGAACACTCACGCACACACACACACACACACACACACACACATATGAACACTCACATATGAACACTCACGCGCGCACACACACACACATGAACGCTCACATATGAACACTCACACACACACACACACACACACATAAGAACACTCACACACACACGACACATGAACACACACACACACACACATACATACAAACACACGACACATGAGCACACACAAACACAAACACACACACACGCACTCACACAGACCTAGGCACAGGCACAAGCCTAGTGTCCACACTACTCACTACGCATTTGTGAGCCCCAAAAACAGAGATTTTTGAAATCTGTTTTAGTTTGAAAACTCTGGGATTGCGTTTGGACGGGCAGAAAGAGACACTTTTTAAAACGTTGACACCTTGACTACCAGAGGTTAATTCAAACCCATCTGAATCCACAGACTACATCTGCTGAACGTGTAAACACTATGTGAATGTACGAACATCGTGTGACTACAAGTGTTTGATGGATGTTGTGAAACGCTGGCGAGTGTGCACGACGCTCATATATTTGTCAATCGAAATTGAGTGCTGACCTAAAAGATGATGTGTTGAAGATAACATAAAATATGATATACTTTAATAACTAAAATAAAAGATTTAAAATAAAATAAAAATTGGGATTTCAGCAGTGGAAAAAGTACAGCAGAAGAGATAGAGAATATACATAGATAATATAGACAGATACAATTAAATTACAAGGAAAAAAAATATGCACAAAAAATTACAATAAAAATAAAAATAATAATATATATAGATATGGTAACACTTTAGAATAACTACCCCTTATAAATAGTTAATAGATCATTCACAAACTGTTAGTTAATAACGTATCTACACGCGGTCACATGCAGGAACATTACACAAGGCTTTCAGACGTGGTAAATGTTCTGCACTTACGTACAGTACATAGTGCTTTTATCCAAAGCGCTTTACAATGAGGGCCTCTCATTCACCCATTCACACACACATTCACACACCGATGGCGGCAGCTGCCGTGCAAGGCGCTAGCCTGCTCATTGGGAGCAATTTGGGGTTCAGTGTCTTTGCCCAAGGACACTTCAAAATGTCAACAGGAAGAGGCAGGATTCGAACTGCCGACCCTATGATCATTGGACGACCCGCTCTACCTTCTGTGCCATAGCGTCTCTCTCTCTCTCTCTCTCTCTCTCTCTCTCTCTCTCTCTCTCTCTCTCTCTCTCTTTCTCTCTATCTCCCTCTATCTCTCTCTCCATCTCTCTCTCTCTCTCCCTCTCTCTCCGTCTCTCCCTATCTCTCTCTCTCTCCGTCTCTCTGTCCCTCTCTCTCTCTCCCTCTCTCTCTCTCTCTCTCTCTCTCTCTCCGTCTCTCTGTCCCTCTCTCTCTCTCTCTCTCTCTCTCTAGTAGTAATGATATGAATAATAGTAATGAACAAACTGTCAGACATTGCAGATGTATTTATTTAAATAGGGATGCTGCATATTAATGAAACAGGCTATTTTTTCCTTTGTCCATCTGTTCCACCTCTTGGCAACAAAGAATAAAATCACCATTATTCACAGAACAGAAAACAACACGGCAACTAAAACTAACTCCGCACAACAACAGCACATACCAGCCATCTCACTCAGGAAGGAAACTCAGTCAGGAAGTCTTTGTCTGTGATTTTCTGAAATTCTTCACACACTTAACTCTTTGTCATCTGTCCTTCACAAGCCAAGTTCAGCAACTGGCTCATAGTGGCCAGGTGGTCCTAATCTTCCTGTCCCAACTGTTTGTATGGTGTGTGTGTGTGTGTGTGTGTGTGTGTGTGTGTGTGTGTGTGTGTGTGTGTGTGTGTGTGTGTGTGCGTGCGTGTGTGTGTGTGTGTGTGTCTGTGTGCGTGTGTGCGTGCGTGCGTGCGTGCGTGTGTGCGTGCGTGCGTGTTTGTGTGTGTGTGTGCATTATCACTTTGACCTTCCAATGAATGGAGTCACCTTCCTTTAACTGATGTCATTTCAGCAGAACAAACGTCGCCTGAGAGAGAGATAGTGGTCATAGAGGGCTGAAAAGGGGAGAGAGAGAGAGAGAGAGAGAGAGAGAGAGAGAGAGAGGAGGATCAATCACAGAAAGAGAAGAAGGGATGAGAGAGGCTAAGAGGAGAGGTGAAGGAAGGTGACAGCAGGAGAAGGGGGAGATGAACAGAATATGTAGACGAGTGCAGAAAGCCCCATCCAGAAAGTTCCTCACAGACTCCCCAGCGGCTGCTCTGGGGTCAGCTGAAACTGTTCTGGGGTCAGCTGAAACTCTTCTGGGGTCAGCTGAAACTGTTCTGGGGTCAGCTGAAACTGTTCTGGGGTCTGCTGAAACTGTTCTGGGGTCAGCTGAAACTGTTCTGGGGTCAGCTGAAACTGTTCTGGGGTCAGCTGAAACTGTTCTGGGGTCAGCTGAAACTGTTCTGGGGTCAGCTGAAACTGTTCTGGGGTCAGCTGAAACTGTTCTGGGTCAGCTGAAACTGTTCTGGGGTCAGCTGAAACTGTTTTGGGGTCAGCTGAAACTGTTCTGGGGTCAGCTGAAACTGTTCTGGAGTCAGCTGAAACTGTTCTGGGGTCAGCTGAAACTGTTCTGGGGTCAGCTGAAACTGTTCTGGGGTCAGCTTAAACTGTTCTGGAGTCAGCTGAAACTCTTCTGGGGTCAGCTGAAACTGTTCTGGAGTCAGCTGAAACTCTTTTATGTTTATATACCAGGCATATAAACATAAAACATAAAGTTCTATATGTTTTACTCTGTTGTAACAATGCTTCTTGGCCATAAATTGTATACCGTTGGAAAGCCTGTTTATTTCCCTTTAAAATGGTGTCCCATTTGTCAGGAACTTTTCGTTTTATGCTTATAGAGCGTGTGAATTGAATGATTGATTAATTTTATTTATGGATTGAGTAAAAACAGTAATCCAAGGGATGACATGTGAAAGTGTAAACATTTATTTCCAACATGGTCCTTTGATATTTGCATACAAGACAATAATAACACAAGCCATTTCCACAATACCATAAATTAAACAATAGTCCTAACGAGCTTCAGGACACAAATGTCACGGCCGACCTCAAGACGGATCTCGCCAGCCGCCTTGGTACCGATCCTCGCCCCGCGGCGCTGGTGTTGGTGTTACAGCGGCTCTGTTGGGTCACATCGCTCTTTCTAACGGCGCTCGGTGCGGCGATGGCGTTAATATGGTGATGGGTCTCTCTAATCCTGGAGCGAGTCTTCTTTATGGCGCCGGTGATGGCGCTTCGCCAGAGAACAGTCTCTTTAACGGTAATAGGCGCTCTGGCGGACCCGTTAGGCCCGGTGACGGATGCCGTTGTTAAAGTCGATGCGCCGACATTAAGCAGAACATTTGGCCCATCAGGGCTATTGTCTTTAGTGCTCATTACGGTATGTCTCCATATAAAAGGTCACCAGTGGTTCCAGCTGGTTCTATATACCAGAGTGGAAGGAGGGGGGGGGGCTGGTTTGCGCATGGCGTGCGTGTGCCCTAACCCTCCTCTCATTGGTCCCCCAGGCCCTAACCCTCCTCTCATTGGTCCCCCAGGCCCTAACCTTCCTCTCATTGGTCCCCCAGGCCCTAACTCTCCTCTCATTGGTCCCCCAGGCCCTCTGACCAGTCGTCAGATCTTCAGGTTCAGCGAGGAGGGTCTGGTCAACGGCCGCTTCGACTACAGCTACAACAACTTCCGGGTAACCAGCATGCAGGCGGTCATCAACGAGACGCCGCTGCCCATCGACCTGTACCGCTACGTGGACGTGTCGGGCCGCCTGGAGCAGTTCGGCAAGTTCAGCGTCATCAACTACGACCTCAACCAGGTGGGTGCGTGAGGTCAAGTTGGGTCAACTGGAGAGAACAGCGAGTTGAGAGAACAACAGTTGAACTCCCTAGAGTGAGTTCCCTAGTTCAGAATGTTCTAGACAGGAATGTTCCACTTTGTAGTATGTCTCAACAACATCATTAATGTCTACTTGCGTAAGTTCCAAGAAAGCCATTATCCTTATGTGGCACACACACTGTGTTTGAGATTTCATTATGCTCTTAGTCACTTGTTTTAGAAAGAAGATGCACTTATGAGTTCTGGCAAGTAGTAGTACATTGGCTTTTCCTACGTTAAATGCAATTATTGTTAGTCGCTTTGGATAAAAGCGTCTGCTCAATGACTGTAATGTAATGTAAATGTGGATATAAAGGTGAGGATGAGTCCAGTGGGGCTGAGGGGCTGGACCTCAGAACTGTGAAGCTGTATTGAGTGTGTATCAGTAGTAAATACCCATAAAGGATGACCGGCTTGGGTCTCCTGTGAAGTTTCGTACTATCAGAAATGACCAACAACAGAGGCCGGCCCCGTCCGCCGTCCTCTCCTGCCCTCACACCGGTCCAACACGGCGGTCATGTGGTCAC
>NC_140247.1:21094914-21104914 GCF_949987555.1 Borostomias antarcticus | reverse complement strand
CGCACAACGTAATACACTGCATTACAACGTCTTTTTTTCCTAGATCTCAATACAAAAAGGATCGAATGAAGTATTGGTTTGACTGAAGACGTTTCGATGCTACTTGGTATCAATTTGTTTCGATCCAGTACTACAAGGTATCGAGTACCGATACCCAGCCCTAACGCACACACACATTTTAATCTTTATTTGTGTTTACATTTTACAATAAATCCTTGAACACAAACAATAATAGATGCACAAGCTTTGGGAATCTCAACGACATAAGCTTTCAGACTCAGTCCACGGATAAGAGAAGCAGCGTCTCCTACTGTACACACACACACACACACACACACACACACACACACATACACTCTGTAAACTCTCAGACAGGTACAGTAGTAGGCAGTCGCAAAGTGTATTACAGACACATTCGCACATGCACACCAGAGAGAGACATGGAGAGAGACGCTAGAACAGCTGCTGCCTTCTCCTGTCGTCTGTTGAACACCCACACTGCTCCCTCCTTTCCCCCCCTCCGCTCGCCCAGAGAACAAACAGAAGAGAGGGAGGAGAGGAGAGCGGGAACGGAGGAGAGGAGAGAGGGAACGGAGGAGTGAGAGGGGAACAGAACGAGGCGCCGGGTGCCCACGCCGCTACCCAGCTAATGGAACATAGGCGCGGGCTGTCATGCTGTTCCGCAGGTGGAATGGGATTTTCAGACCGAATGTCTTCTGAAGACAGAAGGAGTTCCTCCTGGCAAGGACAGCAGTAATGAACTTGTCTGAGAAGTTTAGAGTCTGCGTTAGTCATCTTGGCAAGGGACCAGTAAGACGCTTATCTGAGGAGTTTAGAGTCTGCGTTAGTCATCTTGGCAGAGGCAGTAGTAAATCGCTTGTCCGAGAAGTTTAAAGTCTGCGTCCGTGCATATGGCATGACAGCTTGTTCCCATGGCTCTTTAACCTTTTGTGATTTGGCTGAGCTGCTACCCTTCTGGTAGGGTTTCAATCTCTCATACTGTATATAGTACTTACTATGCGCATCTTTGTGTGTGTGTGTGCGTGCATTTGTGTGTGTGTGTGTGTGTTTGTGTGTGTGTGTGTGTGTGTGTGTGTGTGTGTGTGTGTGTGTGTGTGTGTGCTCAGACTTCTCATTGTTTGCATCACACCACTGAATGGGTCAACTGAGTCTATGTCACATATCTTGAATGGCTGCTATGCTTACATAGGAATGTACATACAGTAGCTAGTCATGACATATATAACCATCTCCAACCTCAGTGAGAATACAAACATCCCTGAGTCAATCCCACCATGTTCCATCTCTGCAGTAACCCAGCTACTTTTACACATATGTCTGCTAATTAATACACCAGACGTTGTTGCCAGTGAAGTATCCAGACAGGTGTTTGTTCTGGGGGTAGCCGGCACATTGGACCCTAGCCTGGAGCAAGCCTTCATGACCAAGGTCGTTAAGTACCAACCTCTCCTGAATACCATCTCTGAGCTGCGGTACAGATGCAGACTACACAGGTTGGTACTGCGGTACAGATGCAGACTACATGGGTTCCAACAACTGGAGATGCCCAGAGAGAGAGAGGGCTAAACGCCTCGCTAAGTACCGCTCTGCCTCTGCATATGCAGAGATGCTGCTACTTGTACCCTTGAAGAGTATATGAAAAAGAAAGCTATGCTGCTGGTCCACAACCTTGTGATTGTATATTAATTGGTCTACAACCTTGTGATATATTGGTGGTATATTAATGTGGTATATTAATTGCACCTTCACTATTTGTGTCCCTGTAAGTTATCGTTTCTATGTGGAGATAAATTAATTGTGAAAATGTGTGCGTGTGTGTGTGTGTGTGTGTGTGTGCTCGCGTGTGTGTGTGTGTGCGTGCGTGTGTGTGTGTGTGTGGACAGACATAGGCAGCTGGCTGCAGCTGTTTGGTTTCCAGCTGCATAACGTGGTTCCTGGCTTCCCCAAGCCAGAGGTGGGCGGTCTGGAGCAGACCTACGAGCTGATGAAGACCCAGACGCGGACTCAGGACTGGGACACCAGCAAGGTGGGACCGCCCTCTGCACCTAGCACAGACCCTCTGCACCTAGCACAGACCCTCTGCACCTAGCACAGACCCTCTGCACCTAGCACAGACCCTCTGCACCTAGCAAAGACCCTCTGCACCTAGCACACACCCTCTGCACCTAGCACACACCCTCCTCACCTAGCACAGACCCTCTGCACCTAGCACAGACCCTCTGCACCTAGCATAGACCCTCTGCACCTAGCACACACCCTCTGCACCTAGCACACACCCTCTGCACCTAGCACAGACCCTCTGCACCTAGCATAGACCCTCTGCATCTAGCACACACCCTCTGCACCTAGCACAGACCCTCTGCACCTAGCACACACCCTCTGCACCTAGCACAGACCCTCTGCACCTAGCACACACCCTCTGCACCTAGCACAGACCCTCTGCACCTAGCACACACCCTCCTCACCTAGCACACACCCTCCTCACCTAGCACAGACGCTCTGCACCTAGCACAGACGCTCTGCACCTAGCACAGACGCTCTGCACCTAGCACACAAATCACACACAGACCCTCTGTATCTAGCACACAAATCACACACAGACCTGTATCTAGCACACAAATCACACACAGACCCTCTGTATCTAGCACACAAATCACACACAGACCTGTATCTAGCACACAAATCACATACAGACCTGTATCTAGCACACAAATCACACACAGACCTGTATCTAGCACACAAATCACACACAGACCTGTATCTAGCACACAAATCACACACAGACCTGTATCTAGCACAAAATCACACAGACCTAAATCTAGCACACAAAGCACATACATACCTGTATCTAGCACACAAATCACACACAGACCCTCTGTATCTAGCACACAAATCACATACAGACCTGTATCTAGCACACAAATCACACACAGACCTGTATCTAGCACACAAATCACACACAGACCTGTATCTAGCACAAAATCACACACAGACCTGTATCTAGCACACAAATCACATACAGACCTGTATCTAGCACACAAATCACACACAGACCTGTATCTAGCACACAAATCACACAGACCTGTATCTAGCACACAAATCACACACAGACCCTCTGTACCTAGCACAGTTAAACATACAGACCTGTATCTAGCACACAAATCACATACAGACCTGTATCTAGCACACAAATCACATACAGACCTGTATCTAGCACAAAATCACACACAGACCTGTATCTAGCACAAAATCACACACAGACCTGTATCTAGCACACAAATCACACACAGACCTGTATCTAGCACAAAATAATCACACACAGACCTGTATCTAGCACAAAATAATCACACACAGACCTGTATCTAGCACACAAATCACACATAGACTGCACTTCTGTTGTTTGATTGGCTGAGCCTCCTCTCTGCTGACCTGTCATGTGACCTCCCTCTCCGTCTCTCCGCAGGGAGTCCTGGGCATCCAGTGTGAGCTGCAGAGGCAGCTGAGGAGCTTCATCTCCCTGGAGCGCCTCCCGTTGACCCCTGGCCCCGTGGGCTCCGTCTGCCGACACCCCCCCAGGCCCCCTCCCTTCTCCTCGCGCCCCTCCCTCCTCGGGCCCAGCATCCGGCTGGCCGTCTCCCGCGGCCGGGTCAGCGCCGAGGTCATCGGCGTGGCCGGCGAGGACAGCCGGCGCCTGGCGGCCATCTTGGACGGCGCGGCCTACCTGAGCGGCCTGAGCTTCACCGTGCGCGGCTGCGACACTCACCACTTCCTGCAGTCGCGGCCGATCGAGGAGGACCTGGGGCGGGGCCTGGGTGCGGCGGCGGGGGCGGGGCTGGTCCTGGAGGGCGGCGTGAATGTGAGCGTGTCCCAGACGAGCGCGGCGGTCGGCGGCAGGACCCGGCGCTTCGCCGACGTCGTCCTCCAGCAGGGGGCGCTGTGCCTGTGCGTGCGCTACGGCGGCAGCGAGGACGAGGAGCGGGCGCGCGTGCTGGAGGAGGCGCGCCGACGGGCGGTGGGCGGAGCCTGGGAGAGGGAGCGCCGGCGGGTGGAGGAGGAGGGCGTCGGCGGAGGGGGCAGGGCGTGGAGCGAGGCGGAGAGGGAGCAGCTCCTGGCGGGGGGGCGGGTGCAGGGGTACGACGGCTTCTACGCCCTGCCGGCGGAGCAGCACCCCGAGCTCTCGGACTGCCCCTCCAACATCCACTTCATGAGACTGAGCGAGACGGGGCGCAGGTAACAGACACAGACCCCCCCTTCTGCGCCCCCCGCCGCCCCCCCCCCCCCAGTCCAAGTTCTACACCCCCCCCCCCCCCCCTCACCAAAGACTGCCTGTTTCTACACAAACAAAAACAATTTGTCCTACGGTTTCTATATCAGAAGAAAAAAAAGAGAGATTCTGGGGGGGAGGGATTTATTTCCAAATGCCTTTAAATTGTGACAAAATGATGGTATTTTATTATTGTTATGATTATAATTCATATATTTATTGTTTGGATGTACAGTAGAGTTTCTAAAGGTGGCACAAGCAGTGTGGTTTCCCTGTGGCTTCGCTTCTCTCTCTTTCTCTTTCTCTCTCTCTCTCTCTCTCTCTTTCTCTCTCTCTCTCTCTCTCTCTCTCTCTCCTTCAGCTTGCAGCTAGCTGTCTGACTGTGGAACTGAACTAAAGACCTCAGGAGGGACAGTGTGTCGCCCTGCATAATCAGCTGACTCGTATCATGACAGAACTCTGCATTGGGCTCTTCTTTGCGTTTGCCTTCATTGTCTTACCTTGGGATGACACTGTTTACATTAGAGAGGCCTTGTGATGATGGTCGGTGTACTAGATTAGCATACTAATCTGGTCAGTGTACTAGACTAGCATACTAGTCTGGTCGGTCTACTAGACTAGCATACAGTACTACTCTGGTGTGTGTAGTAGACTAGCGTACTACTCTGGTCAGTGTACAAGACTAGCATGCTACTCTAGTCGGTGTACTAGACTAGCATACTACACTAGTCTGAATCAAGCCTCTGGTCGGTGTAGTAGACTAGCATACTACACTAGTTTGAATTAGCGTGTTTACTCAGCAAACCTAGAACAAATACTATTTGCAAATGCTTAGGGTTTCATTACAATGCACCAGTGGAGTGTTCCCAAAACGCCACGCGCATAGCTAAAAATCAAACACCCTAATTACCTGAACAAGTATCTTCAAATAGTATTCGATCCAGGGCGGCTGGCTCAGAATGTACATAGCCAGTGCTTTCACACTCAAAAGTGCTCAGCTGGAATCCCCTCCCTTCATAAGTAAGTGTCAGTATTGTTAATCAATAGAAAAACAATTGTTTTTGCAAAGAATTATACCGTACATGGATATAGTATTATCGCTGAGAATGGGACTTTATTGGTTTACAGTGGTGATTAAAGTTATTATGTGTGACTTCTTGGATTAGTATGTGGGACTTAATTGCTTTTGTATTTCATAAATGGTAAATGTACTGCACTAATATAGCACTTTTATCCAACTCATTCACCCATTCACACACCAGTGATGGGAGCTCCCATGCAAGGTTCAGTTTAGTGCAATTTGGGGTTCAGTGTCTTCTTGTCCAAGGACACTTCGACATGTGGACAGGAAGAGCTGGGATTGGAACCGCCGACCCTGCAATCATTGGACGACCCACTCTACCTCCTGAGCCACAGACGTCGTATCTCTCCCTATCTATCTCTCCCTCCTCTATCTCTCTCTCCTCTACCTCTCTCATCTATCTCTCCCTCCTCTATCTCTCTCCTCTACCGCTCTCATCTATCCCTCTCATCTATCTCTCCCTCCTCTAGCTCTCTCTCCGCTATCTCTCTCATCTATCTCTCTCTCCTCTATCTCTCTCCTCTATCTCTCCTCTATCTCTCTCTCCTCTATCTCTCCTCTATCTCTCTCTCCTCTATCTCTCCCTCCTCTATCTCTCTCTCCTCTACCTCTCTCATCTATCTCTCTCATCTATCTCTCCCTCCTCTATCTCTCTCCTCTACCTCTCTCATCTATCTCTCTCATCTATCTCTCCCTCCTCTATCTCTCTCCTCTACCTCTCTCATCTATCTCTCCCTCCTCTATCTCTCTCTCCTCTATCTCTCTCCTCTACCTCTCTCATCTATCTCTCTCTCCTCTATCTCTCTCTCCATCTCTCTCCTCTACCTCTCTCATCTATCTCTCTCTCGTCTATCTCTCTCTCCTCTATCTCTCCTCTATCTCTCTCCTCTACCTCTCTCATCTATCTCTCTCCTCTATCTCTACTAAGGATGTTAATAGTTAATCGACTAGCAATTAATTGGCAATAAGAATTTACTCAAGTAAGATTTGGTTACTCGATTAATTGTTTGTTAAAGGAGTAGTAGGGAAAATGCATGTTTAGCCCTGTTTTAAGGTTACTTATGATCATATACAATGGTTCAGATCAAAACGTTGACAAAACTAGCACTCTTGAGAAAGTCTGATAATTGCTCTACCACCGTTTTGGTCATAAAATGGATGTGGGTGGGCACCTTGAAAAATCTTTCAAAAACATGTTATCCCTTTACTACTCCTTTAATGGACCGGAACTTTTTGGGAATGAACATTATCAACGGGAGTTGCATGAAAGGTAATCATGATTTAAGGTCTGACTGCACATGAGGGCGCCACGCCATGTGGTGAAGGCTAATTAGGATGCCGGGAAATTTCAACAGCACAGTGGAAGAAGAGACAAAAATGAAGCGAGCAAAGCGCAGTCCAGCGTGGGACGTTCTTATCAATTAATTGACTATTGTCTGTTCAGTTTAACAGTTATCGATTAATTAAATTCCTTGAAATTAGCAACCCTAATCTCTACTTCCTCTATCTCTCTCTCCTCTATCTCTTCCTCCTCTATCTCTCTCCTCTATCTCTTCCTCCTCTATCTCTCCCTCCTCTATCTCTTCCTCCTCTATCTCTCTCTCCTCTATCTCTCTCTCCTCTATCTCTCCTCTATCTCTTCCTCCTCTATCTCTCCTCTATCTCTTCCTCCTCTATCTCTATCTCTCTCTCCTCTATCTCTTCCTCCTCTATCTCTCTCTCCTCTATCTCTTCCTCTATCTCTATCTCCTCTATCTCTTCCTCCTCTATCTCTATCTCTCTCTCCTCTATCTCTTCCTCCTCTATCTCTCTCTCCTCTATCTCTTCCTCCTCTATCTCTCTCTCCTCTATCTCTTCCTCCTCTATCTCTCTCTCTATCTCTTCCTCCTCTATCTCTCTCTATCTCTTCCTCCTCTATCTCTAATCCATCTCTACCTCCTCTCTCATCCATCTCTTTTGTCTATCCCTCCATCCTGAGCCACAGACTCTGGAATTGAGGAAAGTCACGCTCTCTCTCTCTCTCTCTCTCTCTCTCTCCTGCCCTGCTAGGTCTCTCCAGGTGTTTTTCATATTTAGACGTCTTTAACCATTGACTTCTCTCAGCAATGGTTCTCAAAGCAGAGCAGAAATGAGCTCGATCTATCTGATGAGCAGTCTGGTAGCTAATCCTGTGTGTGTGTGTGTGTGTGTGTGTGTGTGTGTTAGTGTGTGTGCGTGCGTGCGTGTGTTTGCGTGCACTGACTGACCAGAGGAGAGAGGATCTGGAGTTGGCAGCGTGGTTCTCATTAGCCAATGCTTATCCATGTATTCACATGACATCTCCAACTCAGTCAGTCAAAAGAATCATCTAGTAGTGTATCTCTCCCTCCATCCCTCTCTCTCTCTCTCTCTCTCTCTCTCTCTCTCGCTCTATGTACCATCTGTCTATCATTCGTTGTACCCATTCCTCCCCAGCATTGCCTATGTCAGAGCAGCAGCTGATATGTGGTTACAGCAGGTGAGCTACACTACATTCCCACCTTCCGCCCCCCCGCCTCCCACCATCCTCCCTTCCTCCCTCCCTCCCTCCCTTCCCTCCACCTCCTCAGCCAATCAGGACGTTGCGGTCGTCTCTGTCACTGGAGCCAGCACACCGAGGGTGCGGTTGCTAGGCAACAGGCAACCACTGCCTCTTCCTCAGGAAGAACTGTGGGTGTGGATCTCTCTCTTTCCCTCTCTCTCTCTCTCTCTCTCTGTCTGTCTGCCTGTCTCTCCTCTGTCTCTCTGGGACAGGCGGTGGTGGGATATTGTACAGAGGTTGTCTTGTCAATCAGACAGACGTCTCACATTGGTTTATTTCCACTCCGGCAGCCATTATCGCTCCCCGGAAACCAGTTGAATATATGAAATTGAATTTTCGTTCCACATTGTTGGAAGTGAGATTGGCACATGATTTATTTGTGTATTAAACATAACTGAATTTGCCTGATCAAAGCAACATATTTGTCATTTTACATTCAATTGTAATACATTAAATGTGAAGTATATAAATGTGAAGAAATATAAATGCTATAATAACTATCCTTTATAAGCCATTGATAAACTATTTCTAGACAAATAACTAAATGACATTTGTAAGCAATGAATGACAAGTAAATTATTAATAAATGAACACAGAATCATTGAATGAGGTTCAAATCGAACACAAATATCCCTAAAGTGATGCACTGATAATGTCCTTCTTGTAGACAGGGTTTGGCTCCTACATCAAACTCATAAAGTGGTTTTGTGTATATATTCGCTATAATTGAATGGTAATTTATAACAGTTTAAACATTTAGTAATAGTTTATTATCTACAAGTGATTTTTATTAAGGATAGTTATTATAAAGTGTTGGCTTGGAGATGGACAAATGTCCTTACACAAATGTCCACACTTTCTCAAAGATCAGCTTTTGAAGTTCTCTTCTCTGAAAGTGTGAATGAGCTTGTACACAAATATGAACATGATGTAACGTGAGTTTGATGAAAACAAGGAGATTGTATTTTGCCTTGCCGACAGCTGCTTTATGAGTTTCTAGCGTACAGCTCTCCGGGCGTCTCTCTTGCTGTTCCTGGTCTTCAGTCCCTGGACGCCTCCTCTCTCCTGCGCGGGGCTTTTGAGCGGGGGGTTGGCGTCGCTGTACGTGGGCTCGGGCGTGGCTATGCTGGCCCGGGTCTGGGCCGTGATTGGGTACCGCAGGGGCGTGGCAATGCCTTGGTCAGGCTTCTCGAAGGTCGCTATCAAGTTCTTGATTTTCCGGAAATATCGTTTCTGCACGCCGGGGGCAGTCTGTGAAAGAGGGGACAAATCAGTCAGGTAAAAGAGAGGACAAGTCAGTCTCTGTCTCCGTCTCTCTCTCTCGCTAGTGAGTCTGGAATGAGATTTCAGCTTTCTCTGATTCACCTTCTAAAGATATCAAATGCACCCCGAACTACACGCTACCAGAGAATACATGCATACTCTCAGCCTGACTCCAAAACACACTTATAAGAATCACAATCAGAATCACAATCAGATACATACACACACATACACACAAAGACACAGAGAAACGTATATATATATACACCCACACACAGATATATATATATATATATATATGGTAAATGGACTGCACTTATACAGTATAGCGCTTTTTTCCAAAGCGCTTTACAATGGACTCTCATTCACCCATTCATTTACACACCAATGGCAGCAGCAGCCATGCAAGGTGCCAGCCTGCTCATTGGGAGCAATTTGGGGCTCAGTGTCTTCTTGCCCAAGGACACTTCGACATGTGGACAGGAGGAGCCGGGACTCGAACCGCATTGGACGACCAACTCTACCTCCTATATATATATATAATATCCACCCATTTATATATATATATATACCCACACGTACACACAACTACAAGGAGACAGATATATACAGGTACACATACACACGCATACACACAAAGACACAGAGATGTCTGATGGAGTCTGATGGTGAATGAAGGTGTATGATGGTGTATGATGGTATATGATGGAGTCTGAGGGTGTCTGATGGTGTCTGATGGAGTCTGATGGTGAATGAAGGTGTATGATGGTGTATGATGGTATATGATGGAGTCTGAGGGTGTCTGATGGTG
>NC_140247.1:21079914-21089914 GCF_949987555.1 Borostomias antarcticus | reverse complement strand
CAGCACAGGAAGAAGGCCAGCACCACCGCCGTCACCGTCCACAGGACCCGCTCCAGGCCTCGGCCCTCCAGTTGACTGGTGCTGCCGCGTCGCCTGGGGCCGCTGGGAGCAGAGGGTCCGGGGTCCGAGGGTCTGGGGGCGGAGGGGCGGAGGTCGGACCTCTCCGGGGGTTTGTGTCCGGGGCTGGGCGAGGGGGGGTCGGCTTTAGCAGGGTTGTCTGAAGCCTTCTGGGGTTTACTAACGGGGTTGAGGGGCCTGTCGGAAGAAGGGCCCTGGACCAGATCCCTGCGTCTGTGCCCCGGGCCCCTGGACGGCCTGGCCGCCAGCAGGTGCCTGGCGATGGCGCAGTAGCAGGACGTGGTGACCGCCATGGGCAGCAGGAAGCCCAGCAGCATCTTCATCCAGGCCAGGCCCAGGAACCAGCCGTGGTGGGGGAACAGGATCACGCAGGCCTCCCCCCCCCCCGGCGCCTCGCCCAGCGGGTGGGTGTCCCTCAGGGCCATGGTGGGGGCGGAGCTGGCGAATGCCAGCACCCAGACCAGCGCGCACGCCAGGCGCGCGCGGCACGGGTCCCGGGGTTGGAGCGGCCGCACCACGGCCAGGTAGCGGTCCACGCTCATGCAGGTGATGAAGAAGATGGAGGCGTAGATGTTGAGGGAGAAGAGGCCGCCGGAGAGCTTGCAGGCCAGCCGGCCGAAGGGCCAGCGGTAGCCCAGCGAGTAATACACGGCCCACAGCGGCAGGGAGAGCAGGAAGAGCAGGTCAGACACGCACAGGTTCAGCATGAAGGTGTTGGCCACCGTTCTCCTGCAGCCGCCGCCCTGCACCAGCACACACAAGGCCAGCGTGTTCCCCACCACGCCCAGGACGCAGATCACGCCGTAGAGGGCTGGGATGAGGACGCTCTGAGGCAGGGAGGACGAGGGCGAGCAGGTGGGCGGGCTGGGGGAGGGGCTCAGGTAGAAGGAGAGGTCTGTGATAGGGGGGGGGGAGGGGGCGGAGGAGTTGAGGAGAGAGAGGTTGTTCGCCATGGTCACTGGGTTGGTTTGTAAATCCTCAATGGCAGGCCTGGCTCTCTTCAGTCCGCTTCCACTGTCATCCAACTGTAAAGACACAAAACGAAACATCAAAAGCTCACTCGTTTTCGGAGTCAATGGTTAAATACCATGATAGTTGTATAGTATTGGTATAACAGGGTTGAATACCATGATAGTTTTATAGTTTTGTATTATTTCATTTGTATTGTATACATGAACAGCTGTGATAGGCTATAAACGTTATCTTGCACCAAGACATCATATCTTACAACCCCGTTTGTAACTTGCAATAAGATTAATGTAGGCCTATTCATCTAAGAAGCATTTTCGTATTCCTAATTAACAGAAGAGAGCTGTCTCTCACTCGCTGTTAGAGCAGGTATTGCGCAACACGGAGCAGGTGCAGGTATTGCGCAACATAGCCTCGAGTGCCAGGCAGAGACCCGCTCTGAGAAACAGAGAGAACGTAGCCCAGAGTCTTTTTCTGCGAAGGTGGAAACACAAGCAATGTTTCAATGCTTTCCATTGCTCAATCAATAATGCATATAAACAGTGCAATAAAAATACATCGAAATAATAGGCCTATTGTGAAAAAAATGTCAACATGTTGACATTTTTGAAAATGTTCGGCCTGCTGGTGTAGCTACGCTGCGGCCTATAGGCAAAAATAAATTTTTAAACATAAAATAAAATGCGTTGATACTGCAAAATGGTTTAATTTGACCTGACCAGAACACAACTGATTTATTAATTTCAATAATATTAGGTGATTGTTTTGAATGTTACAAATTAGTTGAAACTGAGGTAACGATTTGCACGCTGGTAGCCTACAGTCTGGGGAAGCGCTGGGCCTTCCCGCGCCACCACAGAAGTGAGTCTTCGCTCAGTGGAATAAAAGTTAAGTCCAGTATCACTCCAGTTCATCTTGAGTTGATGGCATAGTCCTCCTCCCCACGAAAGACCTGGAAGCCTATTGTTTATTTCAATTTATTTTATTTGCACTGTTTTAAATTATTCTTTTTTTTTCATTTTACAATATTTTAATAGAATTTGGCTTCAAATTGACATCTGCGGTCTTAAACAGTAGCCTAATTTAACATATGTCACTAAGTGCCATTCAATTAATACAGTACCATGGAAGTTTTATGGTACTGGCATAACAGGGTTGAATACCATGATAATTGTATAGTATTAGTAGCAGTAGTAGTAGAAGTTCCCATTGCAGCTGTTTTCTGAGATGGGTTTGCCAAAGAGGGAGTCCTCAGTGATTAGTTCAATCTCTAATCAATCACAGAATTGACATTGCATTCAAAGGATGCTTATTGACCTGGATGGACTCTCTGGAAGAGAGCTTTTCAAGATGCTGAATCGCATTTCAACAATTAAAGTGGGTGCGTGATTCAGGGGCTGGTGCCAGGCTATTGTATTGATATAACCAGATTTAGAATACCATGGTAGTTGAATGGTATTGGTATAACAGGGTTGACTACCATGATAGTAATACAGTATGTATTGGTATAACAGGGTTGGATATCATGGCAGTTGTATGGTATTGATATAACAGGATACCATGATAGTTGTATGGTATTTGTATAACGGGGTTTAATATCATGATAGTTGTATAGTATTGGTATATCAGGGTTGAATATCATGGAAATTGTATGATATTGGTATATCGTCGTCATCATCATCAGGTCGTCTACAGACAGGCCTCCCATCTTCACACTCACCTTTTCCACTCTGGTCAGGAGCTCTTGTGCTTGCCTCACATGGTTAGATATCAGGCTGATGTCGTCGGCGTAGTCCAGGTCAGGACTACAGCGGGATCCCTTCTCAACCCCCTAGGTGTTATAGTGAAGCCGAGATCCTCCTCTCTTCCCTGGATTGCCTGACAGTGCATAGTCCAGGTATAACAGGGTTGAATACCATGATAGTTGTATAGTATGGCAGTTGGCAGTTGTATGGCACTTGTATGGCAGTTGCATGGTATTGGTATAACAGGGTTGAATACCATAATAGTTGTATGGTATTGGTATAACAGGGTTGAATACTATTATAGTTGTGGTATTTCAGTACAACATGTGACATTGTTGCTATCAGACACTTTTTCTCCCCAGACGCAAATCAATTACACTTATGGCCACAGAATTATCCTTATGGTCAGTTTGTAAGTCATTTATATGATCTATGAAAACAGATGTTGACAATATAATTCTCTGGATAAACAATATTCCTGAAGGGCATCAAAAATCACTTTGGGCATCAAAAATCACTTGACAGTTGATACAGTGACAGGATTCAACAAACAATACTACAGCGTTCCAACAGATCTCCCAAACTTGACCACTGTGCTTCAGTTAACACAGCATAGTGTCATTCAGAGTAAAGCAAAGTACTCCATTACCTTTAGTGTGGAGATGCGAGCTCCCTGTCCCTGGGTGAGACCAGCCCAGGTCTGCTCTCCTCTTCTGCGTGAGGTCCTCTCTCCTCAGGGGGCTATGATGTCTGGCTAGCTGCCCCCCTCTCTCTCTCTCTCTCTCTCTCTCTCTCTCTCTCTCTCTCTGTCTGTGTGGACTGAGAGGCACTGAGGATGGTCGTGTCTGAGCTAGCGAGTCTTATAGCTCACCTCCCTCCTCTTCTGACACTGAGCTGGTGGGGCAGTTCACAAATCATCATCATCATCATCACCATTATCTTCATCAGGGGGATGGACAGGATTCACAGAGCAGGGAGGTCTCGCATTCGTCTCTCTCCTTCTCTCTCTCTCTCTCTCCTCTCTCTCTCTCAAAGGGAGAGGCGGAGTAACAAAGGAAGAGAGAAATGAAATCAAGATGTATGTCTGTCTCTCTGGAGTCCTGGCCGGGGGTTGCGTGACCACTGCAGATTATAATCTGTGTAGACCCCGAGTCCCTGGCCACGTCTGTCTCTGATGTTACTGTCAGACCGGGGTCAATCAGTACCGAAGATCCTTTCAAATAGTCCGAAAGGCCTTTCAAATACTGAGCTTTGGCTTGAGTCTGCCTGGAGGAGACAGGCGGGTGGAGCAGGAATATGTGGGAACCATTGAGGGCGGCTGCCAGGCAAGATCAGCCCCAAAAAAGTTTTGTTGTTGAGTTTTTGAAAATAATTTGATTTCCAATAGCTTTTCCTGTGTCTGGTTACTGTATCACTATGTGTACATACGGTCCCATTGAACTGACCCTCCAGGGGCCGAGTTCTGAGGAAGGTACGCCCCCCCCCTGAACCGACCATCCAGGGGCCCAGGTCTGAGGAAGGTACGCCCCCCCCCTGAACCGACCATCCAGGGGCCCAGGTCTGAGGAAGGTACGCCTCCCCCTGAACCGACCCTCCAGGGGCCCAGGTCTGAGGAAGGTACGCCCCCCCCTGAGCCGACCATCCAGGGGCCCAGGTCTGAGGAAGGTACGCCCCCCCCTGAACCGACCCTCCAGGGGAGCTGCTCTGAAGAAGGGCCCGTCGTGTTAATCAGAGTTTGTTATGAATGCGTCATATTCTCACTGTCAGCGGTCAGATAAGCCATGGGAAATATTTACACTACAGCCCTGCGGAAGTGAACTCACCCTGTAAGAGGAGGAGGAGGAGAGGAGGAGGAGGAGGAGGAGAGGGGAGGATGAGGCAGAGAGGAGGAGAGGAGAGGTACTGTACTACAAAAACAGAGAAAGAAGAGGAGGGAGAGAGAGAAGGGAGCAAGTAAAGAAGAGAGGGAAAAAGAAACATGGAGGGGAGAGGAGGGGGGAGAAAGGGAGAGAGAGGGGGGGGAGAGGAGGGAAGGAGGACAGCAGATACCCTCCAGTGGTTTTTCATTAAAACCTTCAGTGAGAGTTAATGAGGGATATGTTTACTGCTCCAAGTCGGGTTACATCACCGGTCCTTTGATCAGTATGGAGGGTCTGTGTGTGTGTGGTGTGTGTGTATGTGTGTTTGTGTGTGTGTGCGAGTGAGTTGGTTTACTAAGTGAAGGAGGTTAAGGTTCAGTGGTAAAGGTTAAGGTTTAGTGTGGTCTGGGTATGTGAACACACAGCAAAACACACACACACACATACACACACACACACAGGTCACCGACCCTGACCAGGGGGACAGATCTCACCACTACTGTAACAACTCAAAGTAGACATTTACGATCTCACACAGGTCAGCAACAAGGAAGATAGTTCACACAACACAACGTGGTCTCCATGTTCCTCTCATCTTTTCCTCACCTCTCCCCTCCTTTCTTTCTGTCCTCCCCCCTCCTCCTCTCCTCTTCCCCTCCTCTCCCTTTCTGTCCTCTCCTCTCCATTCACTTGCTTTCTTTTAAGTATTGATGTATATTATATTGGTGTGTATTAAGTTTATTGATGTGTATTAAGTATATCGGTGTGTATTAAGTGTATTGATGTTTCTAGTTAGTATATCGGTGTGTACTTAGTGTATTGATGTTTCTAGTTAGTATATCAGTGTGTATTAAGTGTATTGATGTTTCTAGTTAGTATATCGGTGTGTATTAAGTGTACTGATGTTTCTAGTTAGTATATCGGTGTGTATTAAGTGTATTGATGTTTCTAGTTAGTATATCGGTGTGTATTAAGTGTACTGATGTTTCTAGTTAGTATATCGGTGTGTATTAAGTGTATTGATGTTTCTAGTTAGTATATCGGTGTGTATTAAGTGTATTGATGTTTCTAGTTAGTATATCAGTGTGTATTAAGTGTATTGATGTTTCTAGTTAGTATATCAGTGTGTATTAAGTGTATTGATGTTTCTAGTTAGTATATCGGTGTGTACTAAGTGTATTGATGTTTCTAGTTAGTATATCGGTGTGTATTAAGTGTATTGATGTTTCTAGTTAGTATATCAGTGTGTATTAAGTGTATTGATGTTTCTAGTTAGTATATCAGTGTGTATTAAGGGTATTGATGTTTATAGTTAGTATATCAGTGTGTATTAAGGGTATTGATGTTTCTAGTTAGTATATCAGTGTGTATTAAGGGTATTGATGTTTCTAGTTAGTATATCGGTGTGTATTAAGGGTATTAATGTTTCTAGTTGGTATATCGGTGTGTATTAAGGTACTGTAGGCAGGCAGGCAGGTAGGTAGGTAGGTACTGTAGGTAGGCAGAACAGACAGACAGACAGACAGACAGACAGACAGACAGACAGAGAGACAGACAGACAGACAGACAGACAGACAGACAGAGAGACAGAGAGACAGACAGACAGACAGACAGACAGACAGACAGACAGACAGACAGACAGACAGACAGACAGACGGCGTCTCAGCAGGGGAAATTACAGAAAGGTTGGAAAAGAAAAACACTAGGTACAGAGTAGTAGCATAAAAAAAGGAAGTTTGTTTGTTGGTTCTGGTGCACTCCCAGGAACTTGAGTCCACCATCTCAACTTGCTCCCCCTGCCGCTATGATGGGCCGCTACAGTGACCGGAAATGGATCAGTGCTCGATAGATAAACCTGCCTGCCGTAGCAGCTGATTCTACGACGGCAAAACCCCCTGTTTCACGTAGCGGCTACAACGTCTCGGAGACGCTTCGCCGTAGGGACCGGTCGGCTGTTTGCTTAACGACTTTGACCGCTACGGCGATAGCGTCATACAGTAGCAGATCTATTTCCGGCCACCGTAGCAGTCCTGAAAACCGTCGTTGCTTAAAGTCCCTAGTGATGTGGGTTGGAGGCCTTTTGTTCCTTCTGAAGTCCACCACCAGTTCCTTGGTCTTGCTGATGTTGAGTTGAAGCTGGCCTGTCCGTGTTGCTTATGACCACATCGGACAGGCAGCCCTGCAGACGGACATACTGTACGGTGGCCTGGCGGTGAGGTAGTCTGTGATCCAGACCACCGTGTCGTGGTCTACCCGCACAGCTGGTAGCTTCTCCGTGAGCCAGAGGAGCTGGATGGTGTTGAAAGCACTGGAAAAGACAAAGAACATGACTCTTCCTGAGCTTCCTGGCTCCTCCAGGTGTGAGTAGGCTCTGTGGAGCAGGTAGATGATGGCGTCGTCCACGGTGATTTGGGCCTGGTACGCGAACTGCTGGGGGTCCAGGAAGTCGCTAGCCATGGGCCTCAGGTGATGCAGAACCAGTCTCTCGAATACCTTCATGACATGAGACGTCAGTGCCACTGGCCTGTAGTCACTGAGGACACTGGGACGATCTTTTTTGGGCACTGGAAAGACGCAGGAGGTCTTCCACAGCTGTGATAGCTTTTTCAGCCTTAGGGAGAGGTTCAATAGGTGTTGGAATACACCAACAGGCTGCCTCGTGCAATCCTTGAGCACCCTGGGGCTTATTCCGTCAGTACCAGAGGCCTTTTTGATGAAGGCCATCCAAGTTCACTGCGCTGTCTGGTAAGTTACGTAGCCATGTTTCTAAGAAACAATAAACTACTGCCTTTGTATTCACTTTGGCTGCATACTAAGGCTGTCAGTTCATCCGTCTTTAGATCTCACATTCCCCATTACGATTCTTGGCAAATATGGTTTGAACCTCTTCCTTCATTCCTTTCGTACTCTCTCTCTGTCTCACTCGCTTCCCTCGCCGGTGTACGCCTATCTCCACTGGCAATCCAGCTGGGGGGGCACCCGCTTTGCCCCGGAGCGCGAGTAGATCATCGCTGGTGTACCTAGACCAGTGGTTCTTAACCTGGGTTCGATCGAACCCCAGGGGTTCGGTGAGTCAGTCTCAGGGGTTCGGCGGAGGTCAAGACACACACCCGACTCATATGATTCGTGATGACACGCCCCGCTTGGCCATCATTGGCAACAGCAGAAGTCACACTGATTTGCAGTAAATATTCATTATTATGTTTTTGTTTTTGTGTGAAAATCATGTTTTGATGGTTTTGTTCTTTGAACACAGTGATGTTGATGCACGGTTCATTTTGTGCACCAGTAAAATATATACCTATGTTTTGAATTTGAAAAAATCATATTTTATTTTTCCAATTAAGAAGGGTTCGGTGAATGCGCATATGAAACTGGTGGGGTTCAGTACCTCCAACAAGGTTAAGAACCACTGACCTAGACACATCGTGACTCAAAAATAGCAATCAAAAAATGTACAGCTGCTGCGCAGCACTGAATTGGGAACGGGCCTTTTGAGGAGGAAGAGGATGGAGGCAAATGACAGATACACGAGGGCCTCTTGTACCACTTCTAAATTAATAAAATCTTAAAAATCATGAGTCTGAAATCCAAACAGTACAATGCCTGAGTAGGCATTAGCATGTTTATTCTGCATCACCCGGGGCTTGAACTCCCAACCAGACACCAAGGGAAGATCATGTTCTTTTTTGAGCCAAGTGAGAAGCTGGCAGTTTGACCTAAATAAAAGTATGTCACAGCTAGATATTTACACCATAGGAATCCTGCATGAACATATTAGTAGGCCTACATATTGTGATGGGAATGAGTTGAACTGTATGACTCTGGACGGAGCATGGATTCACTGATTGACTGATTTGATTGGATTGAACACAGGTGGGACTGATTGAGATGTAAGCAGACAAAAGACTGGTCAAATGAAGAGATGCAAACAAGAAGAAACATGAACAGCTACAAATTAAATATATCGTTAAAAAATCATGCCACAGCACAAAGGAATGTGCATTAGCATTTTTAGTCTGCACCCCCCTGGGCTTGAACTCTTGTTGAGCTACCTGCCATGTGAGAACCCATAGATGGTTTTACACTGACTTAAAAATCACAATCACATGGGTTGCCTGTTACTGTCACAGGTGCACATAACATGGAGGTTTCAGCAGTTTTCACAAAATGTTTGTGGAAATAAAGGCACCACGAGGGGCAAAAACCAAAACCAAAAACTAAAGAATCAAACCAAGGTATACACACAAACAAGTAGAGAACAAAAGACAAAGCTTACAAGCTACTTGGCACAGGACAACACCAGGGACAACGCACAGCTACCGTACAGCCAATAATGAACAGACAAACAACAAGAGGGAAGCTACATGTAAGCTATACATACACAGACTAACAAGACGGGGGGAAACCAATCAAACAATCAGTGGCACAGGTGTCCTCTCAATCAGAGTCAATTTAGCCAGTTGTAGTCCTAGCGTCCGCTATTAGGGCGGTGTTGCCAACAACAACGTCTCTGATTAGTGGAGACTGCTGTTGCACTATAGCAGGCATTCCCAAACTGTGAGGCGGGCCTCCCCTGGGGGGCCCCAAAGAAATTCAGGGGAGGCGTGGAGGGATGGTCAGAAAAAAAAGAAGGAAAAACATGTTTTTTATTTTGAAAATGTCTATGGTTTTTATAGGCTGTTTTTGTAAATAAGAGTTGCTCTTAATTAACTTGCCTTGCAAAATAAAGGCTGATGATGATTATGAATGAAACGTGATTTTAAAGGTCAGAAGATCGAAATAAATAATGGGAGAGATGTGTACTAAATGTGTGGATAGTGCAGAGAGCCTCCCCCCACAGGCATGAATGTATTGTGCGAAAATGTTAACTAGCAACAGGTGCCACCGAGCTAACTTCGCTGTGTAACGTTATGAGCTAGCTAACGCTGCCTTGCATAATGGACACATTTGGGGGGGGGGGCGCGGGTGTGTCACTGTTTTCAGAGGGGAGGCCCACATTGATGGAGTTTGGGAACCCATGCACTATAGGATTGTGGGTAGTGTCTTTTTTTCCAGGATGTGTCCAGGCGACAAGACCTATCTTAATTTATCAGACATTATTTCATGTCATTTCAATTCACAGCTATTTCAGTGGCATGACTAGTTTCCTTCCTACCAGTCCTGAACAGAAACAAGCAAGCCACGCACATAAGCCAGGCTGGACCTGGCCTGGTTATAGTATGGTCATGTGATTGAAAGAACATCACCACCTGAGTGTGCTTCCCAGATGGGAATCAACTGTGACTGATCTATTTGCATAACTTCAATCAGCTGTTTCTCAATAGCAATGAAAAAAATACAGGACAT
>NC_140247.1:21072414-21074914 GCF_949987555.1 Borostomias antarcticus | reverse complement strand
GTGTAAAATAGTTCTGGCCTTTCTGTAGAACACTCTTAGATACAGTAGTGGCATTTAGCATATAATATACAGAAATATTGTCAGGAATCCATGAGAGAATCATCAGGTATGTGCTGTTCAGTGGACATTTTCGTAAAGTGCTGCAAAGCTTGTGGGGCATAGCAACAGTAACTACGGGGGGAGGAACTTGCCACCTGAATAGGAAAGGTCCACCACACTATAGCCTAACATAGGCTTCTAGCCCTACTGTACTACTACGCATACTTCTCAAATAAATAATACAATCTGTGCAAAGTAAAATGAGTAAATAAACTAATTAAACATGTATCAGTGTTCTCCACAACAAATTTGCACAACAATATCCTAAATTTAGCATAGGTCTAAAGTAAAAGGGCCTTGCTGTCTGGCCCATAGGTTTAGGCTATAGTCTAGGCCTAATCACAAGAGAAAATGCTGATGAATCAATACATCTTGATCCAAAGCCTTTTGGTTAGTCCCATTAGTCCAGAGAAAGAAGGTCTTTGTTATAGCTACGTTCTGTAAGATAGAATAGAGCCTCTGTTCTTAAAATGTTGAATTTTGCACATGAAGTGTGCCATTCAGGCCAATGTCTATTTTTCTTTAACATTATTAGTGCATATTATGAGTATTACAACCATGCAGGTGTGATTTTATTTTTGTAGGCGTGATTTAGGCTTTTTAAGCAATAAACCACGAGAGGCCGTGTGTTATAGTGATTTTATAACAACTAGGGGGCGTTGTTAGGCTCGACGTGAAGCGGAGTACCCCCCCCTAGCTGTTATAAAATCACTATAACACACGGACTCGAGTGGTTCATTGCTTTTATACAACAGTTACTACAGCTATTAGTGTAAAATAAACACACAGCAATGTAAAATATTAACATTTATTCAAAATGAAGCATTTCCTCAATTCCGCCGAGCAAAATTATTCCCCTAACAAAAGGGTTGCCAAGCAACAACAACAACTAAAATGCATTGGATCAAATGGGAGGCGCATTAATACTGAAAATGGAATGATATGCGGTCCCAGGTGTGTATGAAGTATTTTAACACGGCTTCCAGCCAATCAGAATCAAGAACCAGAACTAACCGTTGTATAATTTTGTATTTTGTAGGCTACTCGTCACTTTATAAAAAGATTTTGCACATTAAGTATCCTGAAGGTCTGAAAAATAAATCTTCTGTAAACATTGAGCATTGAGTGATCATTTAGGAGTGACCTACTTGATTTACCTAATGAGTTTCTTAGTTTATTGTGTAATATCACTTCCATGAGGCAGAAGGCTGTTCTGTTCTTCCCTCCAGATGGATCACAGGAAGCCTGATGAATATGGAATTATATTCCCCCTCTCAGATAACATTACCAAAGTAGAAGCTGCTGATTATAGGCCTTTAAACTGCATTCTTACTGGAATCCTCTAAAATATATATATATATCATATTGTTATATAAAGTAATGAAAACAGACAGCTTCACTATTTTCTGCTTCAATTCCAGGGAAATAGAATGGCTCAATTTCAGGAGGAATATTTAACCCTAGTGTGTGTGTTTGCATACTTCTAGTATACTGTTCACTAAAACACAAATGCCTCTTCTTTAAAAATATACTTTATTTAGGATGCCTTTAGGATAAATCTGACACCAAATGTTTTACATAATAAATGGAAAACCATTTTATTCTTACAAGTGCAATTGTTAATTGTCATTATATTCAAGCATAGATACAAAACACAAACATATTCTAGAATTTCAATTACAATTTAGAACCTCATACTTATATCGTTCTGCACCACATAAAAGCCCCAACTCAGGAAGTTGCATCAGACTGCTTCTTGTGTAACAAGGATTTGTAAACAGAATGTGTGTGTGTGCATCCATGATACTTTTAGTTATATTTTCTTGTGTTTCTCTGTATATGTCTGTCTATTCTGAATCTAATAAGTCTAACGCTGATTCAAAGTTCTTCTGCAATTACTGAAGTTATGTTGTCACTTGGCAAAAAGTCTGATATATAGAGAGCTACTGTGTGTGATCCCTGTCTTATCCTCTCAGCTTCGTGTGCTGTACATATCTGAGTCCTCTGGGTCAGACTGACCGTAGTCCATCATCACTGGGTCAGGGCTGATCACTGGGCGCCCTGGAGGAGGGAGAGAGGGGGGGGGGGAGAGGGAGGAGGAGGTCAAGGAAAATAGATAAGCAGTCAGTACTGTTTTAAGAGGTAGGAACGGCAGTAAATGGTAAATGGACTACACTTCTATAGCGCTTTTATCCAAAGCGCTTTACAATGGCCTCTCATTCACCCATTCACACACACATTCACACACCAATGGCGGCAGTTGCCATGCAAGGTGCCAGTCTGCTCATTGAGAGCAATTACGAGTTCAGTGTCTTGCCCAGGGACACTTGTGGACAGGAGGAGCCGGGATTCGAACTGCCGACCCTACGATCATTGTACGACCTGCTCTGCCTTCTGAGCT
>NC_140247.1:21059914-21067414 GCF_949987555.1 Borostomias antarcticus | reverse complement strand
TTATGTAGGCCTAGGTTAAGCTATTTGTGTTCATAAGGTAACGTCATCGTAAACGAAAGTAGCCTATATAATCCAATTGACTGGAACCAGGGGGTTTGACAAAAGTTAAGAGGCAAAATAATTTGTCTTGACTGCATTTAAGATGTATCTGTAAGGGGGCTGGTTCGCTAGCTGACCCAAACGCACGGACAGTTCCAAGCCCAGAGGGCGGTTTAATACAAAGCGGAGGTACAGAGGGCAAGGCAAAGGGTAGTCAAGTTCAGGCAGGTGTCAATCTATCAACAAACAATGTCCAGAAAACGTAATCCAAGCCGTGGTCGAGGTCCGGGGAGAATGGGTCGGGGAAGCCGTGTGTCAGTCCAGGAAAAGAGCAGCAAACAAACCGGAATCACAACGAATCTTAGAGAAGAACGTTGGGAAGACCGGGTTCTTATAGGGGAGGTGATTGGATGAGTAGTGGCAGCAGGTGAGCCGCGCCCTCGGAGCTGGTTAGCGGAACCGTGTTCAGGTGTGCGGGGTGATCACGTCGTTAGCGGAACCGTGTTCAGGTGTGCGGGGTGATCACGTCGAAGGGCGCGCAGAGCGCGCGCTGAAGTGGAAGGCCGTGGCGCGCGCGCTGCGGGAACGGTGGTGGGAGCTAGAGAGCGCACAGGCGGAGGCGGAGCCGTAACAGTATCTTTCACATTAAAACTGCATACAAAGCTGACCAATAGCATTAGAAAGATCTCTTCGAGAGCTTTAATTTCACCTGTTCATTCTGCCCAAATGTCACTCGCGCACCCCCTGGTTCTAAGCCATCAGAATGCGACTTCTGTCACTCTACGGCAGGGGTTCCCAAACTTTTCAGCCCGCGACCCACAAAATAACGGTGCCAGAGACTCGCGACCCCCACTATCCCCGGAGGTGGTTAAATGTCCGCGCGCACACGCACTAATAGGCCTACGCTATTCAAACACGGGCATAAACGGCACAAAACACAAAATAACATAACAGCCTAACAACTATAATATTAATTTATATAGTAATTACATTTAGTAAGCTTACCTAATGCGATGGATGGGCACTATGCTATACTCTTCCTTTAGTTTGTTGTCAAGTTTTGTGAAAATGTCCTGCCTGTGCACGTCCCATCCAGCGCAGTGCACATATGTCCTCCTCGAGTTTTCCATCAAAACTGTATCTGACGAATACAAGCAGCTGGGCATCGTTTGCTATATCTGTGGTTTCATCTAACTGCAAAGCATATGTCCCTGCTTTCTTTACTCTGTCAATCAGTTGAGCCTTTATGTCCTGGGCTAGGTCGGTGATGCGCCGGGCAATGGTATTGTCAGACAGCGGCACTGATTCAATCTCACGGGCCAGTTTATCCCCATGCATATTCCGACTTATAGCTATAGCAGCGGGTTTGATTAAGGTTTCCCCGATTGTGTGTGGCTTTTTTGCCTGTGCAATTAAGTACGCCACCTCATATGATGCCTTTTGCGCTTTGGTGGGGATTGTTGCTTGTTCCGTTAGCACTTTCTCAAGTGTCGAAGCATTTTTACGGGCTTTAGGCTTTCATTTGCAAGCACCTCCGTGCACACGACACACTGGGGATGTACTTTGTTGATAACGATGCATACGAATCCATACCGGATATATTCCTCTCTTTTAATCGTTTTTAAACGAATGTACAAATGAATAAACGAATATCAGAATGCATTTCACACATTCTGATAATTGGCACCAAAAAAACACACTTTCTGGAAATTATCTCGCGACCCCCGGGAGTCATCTCGCGACCCCCACTTTGGGAACCACAGCTCCACGGGATGCGACATTTGTCCCGCCACGGTCTCCTGTCATTTCTCCCTGGCTTGCAGGCACGACTTGCTCGCACGAAACTTGAAAGCTATGTTATCATGTAGCCAGTAGATATGCTAAGAAAATTGCATATGTTTGCAAACTAAAACAATTTAACACAATTTTACAATCGAAAAATGCTTATGAGACCATGATTTTACTTATATGGGGCAAAAGTGGTTTTCCATCGATATCTCTGTCAAATATGCTGCGATCGCGCCCAAAATTTGAAGGGAGCTCCTACACGGTAATATGTGCAGGCACGTATAACCACATATTTGCAGGTCCAGTCATTCTGGAGAAAATGGGAACGCGACTTTTGTCCTGCGCGACTTTTGACCCGGCTCTCCCCCATCTAAACAAAAAAACAAATTGATTTGGCATACGATCTACCCACAAAGCATGGTCTTGTCATCTAACCACGCAGATATTAATATTTTTAGTGCTATATTTACCATAGTCGTCTTCATTCTCTGAAGCGATGTATCGAAGTCCTTCATTAAGCGAGTCGAAACAGACACACAGACACACACACACACACACACATACATACACACATACACGCTGTTCTCTAAACAGCGGCAGAGCATTCGGTGACGTCACGCGGAAGTGCGGTGGCTACCGCGATGGTATGCGCAAGCGGTTTCACATACAGCTGCGCTGGTTGGAACGAAGGTGTATGTGTGTCTGTATGTGTGTGTGTATGTATGTAGGCTATGTTCGATCTCATACATACACACACACACACATACACACACACATACACGCGCCACTGAGCTCACAACTCACAACGCAAACAGTCATTCGGTCACGTGAGCTCCCCCATTCATTTAAAGCGCGAGCGAACTACCGCGCATGTGCGCATGTTTTGCAGTGAGCTCTGCTTGTTCACACGAACGTGTGTGTATGTCTGTATGTGTGTGTGTATGTATATACATACACACATACACACACACATACATACATACACGTTGTAAGTAAGCTTGAACAAGCAACCAAAGGGCACTTTTCACACCCCATAGAACATGGGCATAGCATGTGTCAGGACTGTATGGAGACTGTGTGTGTGTGTGTGTGTGTGTGTGTGTGTGTGTGTGTGTGTGTGTGTGTGTGTGTGGGTGTGTGTGTGTGTGTGTGTGTGTGTGTGTGTTACCGTTCCTAGTCACGATCATGCCCACCAGTCCAGCCAGGTAGATGGAGCCTAGTCTAGGCAGGAAGCCAGGGGGAGGGTCCGTCAGGTAGTGGTACACGTCTGGAACACACACACACACACGCAAGCACACACACACACACAATGACAAAAATTATTGACAATAATCACAACAGAGATGAGATGAAGAGATATTGTAATGTTGTCTCACCTTCACTGGCATGGTACAGGTTTACTGTTACATTTTTCCCAGAGACACACGCATCCTGCAAGGGATGGAAACAGACAGCATATCACAAGCAGGACGGAAGGAGCTAGCTATGCTGAGACCGGTTTCCACTCCACACATCTGCCTCCGAGGACTGAAAGTAGATTTGAAGTGTGAAACCATGCTGAGTGGAAAGATTCAATATGCTCCATCTTCTACTAGCGTACACACATCCGTCAGCTCATCTAACCAGCTTCCTGTCTAATTCACACCTGACAGCAGCATGGCCGATTGCACGCCTGTCTGACTAACTGATTGGCTGGCTGGCTGGTTGTAGCCCTGCAGGATGCATCGGCCTCACACACCAGCTTGAATGAGTCATGTTGAGCGTGGGGTAAAAAAACAGCAAAGACGACAGTGGATGGAGAGGCCAGAATGTGCGTTATTTTCCAACGGGGTTCTGCCACCGACTCTCGTCTCCTTCTTTGTCAAGTAGTTATCAGACAAAAGAGATGACTTGCACACTACGTGGTAGGCTATAATCCGCCGCCACTGACTAGTAGTGCTGTAGTATTACCTGACTAGTAATGGTGTAGTATTACCTGACTAGTAGTGTTGTAGTATTACCTGACTAGTAATGGTGTAGTATTACCTGACTAGTAATGGTGTAGTATTACCTGACTAGTCGTGGTGTAGTATTACCTGACTAGTAATGGTGTAGTATTACCTGACTAGTAGTGTTGTAGTATTACCTGACTAGTAGTGCTGTAGTATTACCTGACTAGTAGTGCTGTAGTATTACCTGACTAGTAGTGCTGTAGTATTACCTGACTAGTAGTGGTGTAGTATTACCTGACTAGTAGTGCTGTAGTATTACCTGACTAGTAGTGCTGTAGTATTAACTGACTAGTAGTGCTGTAGTATTACCTGACTAGTAGTGGTGTAGTATTACCAGACTAGTAGTGCTGTAGTATTAACTGACTAGTAGTGCTGTAGTATTAACTGACTAGTAGTGCTGTAGCATTACCTGTGCAGTTTGGATGTAGGGCAGTAGGCCCCCTCTGAGGGAACTCAGACTGCTCTGTAGCGCCCCCGGCTGCTCAGCGATGAACTGCAGCTGGTAGGTCGGGGGCAGAGGGGTGTAGATGGACAGCTGGACACAGGGAAGAGGAACACAGGTTAGGCTCGAGAGACTGGACAACACACAGACTGCGCAACATGACGTTGAATACCTGGATAACAGAGATGTTGTAAAACAGGGAGATATCCCACTCCTAGGCATTTGGCGAATGCACAACCATTATAGGGAGGCTGCAGGCACTGACAGAAAGTTGAGTAGCTTCTTATCTGGTTATCTATAGTGCTACTCTGCTTGTTTCCAAAGTTAAGTTGCTGTACTATACTGACCACGGCTGGACAGGACCTGTCATGAAACCTACCTTTTCAGGGGAGAGGACTCCCTCCATATTAACATCCACGGGGTGCACCTTGATGGACGCTATGCCCAGCACCGTTGGAACGGCCACCATCACCACCTACTCACACAAAAACACGTACCCACACACACACATCCACACACACGTTGATAACTACTTTTAATTGTGTCCCGAGAATAAGCACATTTCCTGCTGGTGATGAAAAACGACTGCCTGCCAGAAAAGCAACCCTTTCTCAGGATAGCAAAGTGTGATATTGACCAAATTCAGTATACTTGCATCTGATGACCTCTACTTTAAGTCCTGAAATGTTTGCCATCGTCACCCTTTGCAGTCCTAAATTGGGGGGGGGGGCAGTCTTAGTTAGGCAGACGGCTTGCCGAAATATGACTGCCCACCAACTCATGATTGTGTGTTCTGTATGAGCAGAATAACATACCATTAAGAAATTATTCTTAGTAAGATACTTATTCTATATTAACATCAGGGCAGCATGTTTAATGTACAATACATCACGTTTGAGTCACAAGCACACGATCAGAATAGGCTTGCAAGAAATCACTGATTACCAGCTGACACACTCTCACGCTGAGATATATAATATCCGACTCCAAAAAGAAGAAGCATATTAATGTTTGAAGTATCCACAGCATTTAAGGCAGATTCAGTGATATTCTGCGTTCATTTCGGGCAGAACAGTCGTTTTTCGGCACAACACCTGGGTGTAAAATAGAATGGAGACCAGGTGTGTATAAGGTGATAGCTAGCATAGCTGAGGATGACTCCAGTCTGGGTAGATAGCTAGCCTAGCTGAGGATGACAGCCTAGCTGAGGATGACTCCAGTCTGGGTAGATAGCTAGCCTAGCTGAGGATGACTCCAGTCTGGGTAGATAGCTAGCATAGCTGAGGATGACTCCAGTCTGGGTAGATAGCTAGCCTAGCTGAGGATGACAGCCTAGCTGAGGATGACTCCAGTCTGGGTAGATAGCTAGCCTAGCTGAGGATGACTCCAGTCTGGGTAGATAGCTAGCCTAGCTGAGGATGACTCCAGTCTGGGTAGATAGCTAGCCTAGCTGAGGATGACTCCAGTCTGGGTAGCAGCAGCCAGATGTAGCCTACAGGTCATGCGAGGACACAGAGTGAGAATGGCTTTGATGTAGCTAAGGCTTCATAACCAGACATAGTGAGATATTTTCCTTTTGTCTGCATCAAAGACAAGTGGCGGTAACTATAGACTAAAGCTCAAACAAACTTGACACTCTTTGGCTAACGGTAGTGCTAGAAGTGATCACCAGACAGCTGCTAGCTAGAGATAACATCACGTTAGGCTAACTTCGTAGCTAGCTAGACTACTTCAGCAAGTAAAAAATAGTTTGTGCTACCTCGGTTCGATAGAGAACAGTGGAGTGAGTAGAGTATTAGTGTTTATTTTTCTCTATAGCATAGTTGGTGCAATTTATGAAACACATAAAGCATTATTATGGAGAAAAGGCATCAAAACAATCACCTTGGCCGCCATGACAGTTTTCTACTTCGTCAACCCCAGTGGTGTGAGCTCATCATGACCGTCCTCTACCGCCACCTACTGACACGGTGTAGCATTGCAGCTGCACCAAAACAAACCAGTCACAGAGCACACAGGGAGGTTCAGTGCAGAGGATTCCGTTTATTGAATTAAAGTTTTACAACTTAAGTTTACAATCTGTATATTTTGTAATATATATTAATATATATGAAACCAAAAAAGGCTACTTTAGGAAGAATAAATGTAATTTTCTTTATTTTTCTTTATTATCTTTAGTCAGGTAATGTACAGAATAACAGTTAGCTAAGAGTATCCTTGAAAAAGAGCAATATGTTCCTTTTTTTAATGTCGCAGTGCAACTTACATCTTATACACGTCTGTGCAGTCAGTGTACCGTGAGGTGCACCCCTGAAAGAACACACAGTGGAATCTCCCGTCTGCTCGGGCCGTTTCTGCCGGCGGACACAATAAGAGCTGGGAAGAATAAACACAGTCTGCGCCTACATCATACACTCCTAGATCTACAGTCTGCGCCTACACATCATACACTCCTAGATCTACAGGCTGTCACCGCTCCGTAGGACAGTAGTACACAAAGAACACTGCCAGAGATGAAAGCAAAAGTGGTTTGTATCACCTCTACAGCAGAGTGTGTGGATATCACCCTGGCCAGTCTGCTTCAGAGAGGGAGGCACGGAGAAAGTGCTTGCATCGTTTTATAGTTTCTTTGTGTTTCTTTTGAAAAGGAACATGACATATGTCGTCTGAGTGGGTTTGAGTGGAATATTGATGTGAAATAAAGTTCGGAGCTTTGAGTTAATAAACGATAAAACGTAAGATAGACACACACGGCGTCTGTCAGGTGATGTGTTTCGAGTGCATTTCTGTTCAGGTTTTTGACAGCAGGGGGCGCTGGCGAGGCCTGAACTGTTTAGAAATGCATATATCCAGTGATTCTGCGGACAGAATGGTAACGAACCAGCTAGAACCAGAATAACTATGACACGGTCTGAATGTCCTGCAGCGAAGGCCTTTCACCTCACCAACTAGAACCACAATCAGCTGGACCTATGACACCGTCGGTGTCCCTATCCCCACAGTGTTAAGAATTAGAAAAACCATGAATAGGACCTTAAAATCTGTGAACACACAAAGACTCCTTTAACAGTACGTTTGCATTTTTCATGCTACAAATCGAATATCTTGTGATCATGACAGTTAAGAAAGGAATGAGAAGAGGAAAACACAATTGATCCACAATATTAAATCAGCTGTCTGAGGCCTTATCTCATGCAAAACACACTCGGGGGAAACTGGACTTTAACAGAAAGACTGTCC
>NC_140247.1:21047414-21049914 GCF_949987555.1 Borostomias antarcticus | reverse complement strand
TTTTTGATTTAACACTAGAACCACCGCGGTAGCTGTTTGGACACCAGAGCGCGCAGCTCTTCAGCCAACTGGAGGATGAAGTCGCGTCTGGGGAGGCTCAGTTGACTATGCGTCTCTCCACCCGTCCCCAGCGAGTCCAAGCTCCCCCAATGAATAATACTTATTTATAATAGCCTACATAGCACGAAACTGTGCGTATAATAGTCTATACGCGAAACTGTTCATTGAACGGCTGGGGGCCGATATAGGTATAAATAAATAAAAACATAGCCTACACAATATTTTTTTTATTTGAATGGTCTTGAAAATATTTTGCTTTTGTATCATAGGTGACGGCAGGTATCATCTTCAGCCATGGATGATGACTCCCGTGCGTAATCCTTCCAACGTTGGAGAGGCGGCGTACAACTGGGCTCACATCAGGACGCGCGGTGTGATTGAGTGCACATTTGGAATCCTGAAAGGCCGTTTAGATGCCTAGATCGTACCGGTGGGGCAATGTTATACACTCCCCCAAAAGTATGCCAGATCATCGTGCTGCAACTTGCATAACATAAAATGACAATTTTTCCTTTGTTCGTCTTATCAAATCATTCCACCTCCGTTTGCAGTCTTCCGCGTTTACACACACAAATGGCACTGACTGATTGGGAAATTAAACCCCAAATATGATTTTTTGCTGCAGTCGTGATATTTTTTGCGGAAGCTGTGAGACATGTTTTTGAACCTCGTCCGTGAGGCCTTCAAGTTCGCTGTCTGAAAATCGTATCTTTCTTTTTCTGTCTGCCATCGTCCAATGATATGCATACGAGTTGTATGCGCTGTATGCGCAGTATTTATAGTCATTTCCTATATCTGCAGCAAATTGCACTCAGCCGCAAACACCGAATGGGCGTGTTTGCGCTGGGATATTATTAGCGCAATGTCTTTAGTGAATAGGTTTTTAAAACGGAGCACATAGCGGGCGCAACTGACGCGCAATGTAATGGTGCAATTAGCGGGCGCAATTTGCTTTAGTGAATTCGCCCCTAAGAGTCATGTTCAGATGAGTCTCTGCTCTAAGAGTCACGTTCAGACGAATCCTTCTAAGAGTTATGTTCAGACGAGTCGAGTTCTAAGAGTCATGTTCAGACGAGTCCTTCTAAGAGTCATGTTCAGACGAGTCGAGTTCTAAGAGTCATGTTCAGATGAGTCCTTCTAAGAGTCATGTTCAGACGAGTCCTTCTAAGAGTCATGTTCAGACGAGTCCTTCTAAGAGTCACGTTCAGACGAGTCATTCTAAGAGTCATGTTCAGACGAGTCCTTCTAAGAGTCATGTTCAGATGAGTCCTTCTAAGAGTCATGTTCAGACGAGTCCTTCTAAGAGTCACGTTCAGACGAGTCCTTCTAAGAGTCATGTTCAGACGAGTCCTGCTCTGAGAGTCATGTTCAGATGAGTCTCTGCTCTAAGAGTCATGTTCAGATGAGTCTCTGCTCTTAGAGTCATGTTCAGAGGAGTCAGGTTCTAAGAGTCATGTTCAGAGGAGTCGAGTTATAAGAGTCATGTTCAGACGAGTCCTTCTAAGAGTCATGTTCAGATGAGTCTCTGCTCTAAGAGTCATGTTCAGATGAGTCTCTGCTCTTAGAGTCATGTTCAGAGGAGTCGAGTTCTAAGAGTCATGTTCAGATAAGTCCTGCTCTGAGAGTCACGTTCAGACGAGTCACCGAGACGGGTGATGAAGATGATGGTCCTGGTGTGTGTGTGTTCTCACCTTCTTCATGGAGGCGCCAACCTGGCGATCAATCCCAGAGCTCGAGTACCTGGGAAAGAGGAGAGGAGGAGAGGAAGAGAGGAGAGGTGGAGAGGAGAGGAAGAGAGGAGGAACGTAGGAGAGGAGGAGAGGGAATACATACTATCACCACTGTCCTTTACCCACATAAAGTGATGGTATAGGTCTTAAACTGACACACACAGACTCATATTCTCTCTCTCTCTCCGTCTCTCTCTCTCTCTCTCTCTCTCTCTCTCTCTCTCTCTCTCTCACATACACACACACACTCATTCTCTCTCTCTCTCTCTCTCTCACACACACACAAACACTCATACTCTTTCTCTCACACACACACACACACACACACACACATACTCTCTCTCTCTGTCTTTCTCTCTCACATACACACACACACTCATTCTCTCTCTCTCTCTATTTCTCTCTCTCTCACACACACACACACACTCATACTCTTTCTCTCTCTCACACACACAAACACACACACACACACACACATACTCTCTCTCTCTCTCATACACACACACTCATACTCTATCTCTCTCTCTCTCTCTCTCTCTCTCTCTCTCTCTCACACACACACTCATACTCTCTCTCTCTCTCTCTCTCTCTCTCTCTCACACACACACACACACACACACTCATACTCTCTCTCTCTCTCTCTCTCTCTCACACACACACACTCATACTCTCTCTCTCTCTCACACACACACACACACTCACCTGTCGGT
>NC_140247.1:21027414-21032414 GCF_949987555.1 Borostomias antarcticus | reverse complement strand
CCAGGCCACAGGTGCAACCCAGCACCATGGACAGCGTGGCCAGGTGGTGAATGGAGTCTACAGGCCATTCACCATCGCCATGGCCACGATGCCCCTCATCTGCAGACAATAGCTGAATCCCAATCTGAGTGCGTAAACCACCCTTGCGGCGCCTCGCACTTGCGGCCTGAGCACTTAATTGACGTCAGCTGGAAGGGCCAGAGGGTGCAGGGCCGTGAATTAAATGGGACAGCACTTCCAGCGGCGTGCCAACGATTCCCAAGTCAGTTTAGCTCAATGCCCCTCCCACTTCATTTTCATTGGCTGCCGCGTCCCTCCGAGGCAGAGGCTGCTCTGACGCGCTCCTCAGCTCTCCGCTCAGCTCTACAAATTGACCAACTGACGTCTGTTTTAATTTAATAATAATTAAAAAATGATGTTGGGTGGGATAGGTTTGCAGCATGTGGATTTCAAGATCAATGTTGTGTTATCGGCAAATGTCATCATTTATGTGTGATGCACTTGGATCATGACTCGGATGCACTCAAGCACTGTGTCACATGAGACGCGGTGGACTGTGGGTATTTTCTGCTCCTAAATCCGCGAAATTAAGTAAGTGCGGTTAAAGTGCGCAAAATGGCGTCAGTGGCGCACTTGTGGATCTAGCAATTCCGTTTTGGGACTACCCTGAGCCCTTGTGGACTTAGCGGGAATGCGCATGTAAGGCCACAAGGCCGCGAGTGCTCTGCACTTTCGCCTAAATGCACGATTTGGGATTCAGCTCATCTGCTCGTTTGCCCTCTCCCTGGAGTAACACTGGCTGGGGCCACTCAGCTGACAAGCTGGGTCTCCATAAAACCCCAGGGATGAGAACACTTGGCAGTCCAGGGACTCAGTGAGTAGGAGTGTATGTGCAAACGCTGCCTGAATGCTCTGTCAAAGAATAACCTAACTTATATTGTTGTCTTTTTCTCTGCTGGCTGCAGTACTGACGGTCGGAGCAGAGCCCCGGATCCCCGGCTGAGCGATCCAGTGGGGACAGGAGTCAGCCTGAATGACCCGAATCTTGGGTTGCTGTCTTTTCCTCCTTTTTGTGACTCAAATAAACGCACCAAGGCGCTAAACTGCCCGCTGACTGGATCTCCCTCTCTGCTGTACTCAGATCTCACTCACGGTGTCCCACAGTGTGTGTGTGTGTGTGTGTGTGTGTGTGTGTGTGTGTGTGTGTGTGCTTTCCAAAACCAGGCTTAGGCCGGATTCATAGTCGACGCAAACTACATAAGCGCAAGCTTCGCAAGGCCACGCAAGATCTCGTTGCGTCCTTGCGTGTCATGCCGAAATTTGTCACTTGACGCAAGCAATAGTGCAATTCCTTGCGTTTCCACAAAACAAAACACAGAACGCAAGCTCTCGAGTCATGTTGGAGCTTTCGTTCACAACGTAGCTTGCGTTGTTTACGTCGACTATGAATCAGGCCTTACAGTGTGGAGTGACCTAGTTTCTCTCAAAGGAAAGGCAGGCCTGATGACACACGTACACACACACATACACACACGTTTTTCAGGGTTATTTTTGAATGTGTGAATTATGTCCAGTATTTGCTGAGTGGAGCTGCTCTTGTTTGGGTGCTGGTAGAATTGAGACGCTCCCTTTCTTCTCAGAGAACACGTCCCTCTTCTCCTGCTCAGGGAGAACACGTCTCTCTTCTCCTGCTCTGGGAGAACAGGTCTCTCTTCTCCTGCTCTGGAAGAACACGTCTCTCTTCTCCTGCTCTGAGAGAACACTCTCTCTTCTCCTGCTCTGGGAGAACACTCTCTCTTCTCCTGCTCTGGGAGAACATGTCTCTCTTCTCCTGCTCTCTCAGAGATCACTCTGTGCTCTGATCTCTCCTCTTGCGGTGCAGTGCGGTGCGGTCTCTGCACGCTATCAGCACACTGGAAGCTCCACGCTCCCTAAGCCTTCCCACAATCCTTCGGATCCAGCCTGGCAACCTTAACTATCTCCACCAACCTGGCAACCTTAACTATCTATACCAGCCTGGCAACCTTAACTATCTCCACCAACCTGGCAACCTTAACTATCTCTACGAACCTGGCAACCTTAGCTATGAATGGGAATGGCAGACCGAGAGGACCGGACTAAAGTCAGTGAAGTAGCCTTCACACACATACACACACACACACACACACACAGCCACACTCACACACACGCACACACAGACACACACAGCCGACATATGCCTCAGAACACATCAAAGAGGACAGAGAAGCTAGAGAGGGAGGTTGTGAGATATGAATAGAAGAGAGGGAGAGAGAGAGTGGGGGAAGGAGAGACCTGAGAGAGAGAGAGAGGGAGAGAAAGGGAGACAGAGGGAGAGAGAGAGAGAAGGAGAGAGAGAGGGAGAGAGAGAGGAGAGGGATAGAGAGGGAGAGAGAAAGAGAGAGAGGGAGTGGGAGAGGGAGAGAGAGAAGGAGAGGGAGAGAGAGGAGAAGGAGAGAGAGAGAAGAGAGAGAGAAGGAGAGAGAGAAAAGGAGAGGGAGAGAGAGGAGAGAGAGAGAGAAAGAGAGAGAGAAGGAGAGGGAGAGAGAGCGAGAGATAGAGGCCGAGCGCTCAGCTCAGAGATCAAAGCATGCTGCATGTAAATGAATTATCGTAATGCGCAGCTATAAATAGAACCCGTCTAACGATAACCCCAGAGCCGCCCCGAGACACATCCACCTCACAACACACCATCTCTCTTCCTCCCTACACCCCCCGCAAAACACCCCCTTAACACCAGGTCTCTCCCCCTCCCCCCACCCCCTGCAAAACACCCCCTTAACACCAGGTCTCTCCCCCACCCCCCGCAAAACACCCCCTTAACACCAGGTCTCTCCCCCTCCCCCCACCCCCCGCAAAACACCCCCTTAACACCAGGTCTCTCCTCCTCCCTACACCCCCCGCAAAACACCCCCTTAACACCAGGTCTCTCCCCCTCCCCTCACCCCCCGCAAAACACCCCCTTAACACCAGGTCTCTCCCCCCTCCCCCCTCTCCTCACCCCCTCAACACACCCCCTTACCACCATCTCTCTCCCCCTCCCCTCACCCCCTCAACAAACCCCCTTAACACCAGGTCTCTCCCCCTCCCCTCACCCCCCGCAAAACACCCCCTTAACACCAGGTCTCTCCCCCACCCCTCACCCCCCGCAAAACACCCCCTTAACACCAGGTCTCTCCCCCTCCCCTCACCCCCCGCAAAACACCCCCTTAACACCAGGTCTCTCCCCCTCCCCTCACCCCCCGCAAAACACCCCCTTAACACCAGGTCTCTCCCCCCTCCCCCCTCTCCTCACCCCCTCAACACACCCCCTTAACACCAGGTCTCTCCCCCTCCCCTCACCCCCCGCAAAACACCCCCTTACCACCATCTCTCTCCTCCTCCCTACACCCCCCGCAAAACACCCCCTTAACACCAGGTCTCTCCCCCTCAACAAACCCCATTAACACCAGGTCTCACCCCCCTCCCCCCTCTCCTCACCCCCTCAACACACCCCCTTAACACCAGGTCTCTCCCCCTCCCCTGGTCTCTCCCCCTCTCCTTACCCTCTCACCCTCCTCCCGTCCCCCTCCCTCCCTCTCTCCCCGCTCCCGTTGCCCCCAGGACCCTCTTATCCAAGCCTACACATATCTCTGTAGGTTCCCCCTGGATGAAGTCTCTCTTTCTCTCCCGCCTCTCTGTGGTCACGCTAGGCTCGTCCCGCTGCAAACGATTTTCACAACGATTTCCCGCGCCGGCGCCCGACATGATTCTGAACCAGCAGCGATGCGATGACGACAGGAACGTTTGAATCCGGCGTCCTGGTTTGCATGCAAAAAGTGTGTTTGTCGCAAGTTCCAAACGACTGATTCGGAGGGGAGTGAAGCATTCTGGGTAGTGGGGTAGGGGTGCGGGGGGGGGTGGGGCCAGGGTCTACCGTGAGGGGAGGAGGTTCTAGAAGTTTCTGGGGGGTGGGTTAAAGGTTACCTGCAGGCCCAGCGGTTTCCAGCGCACGTTCCTGAGCAGGGCGGGGGTGGAGCTCAGCGTGTTCTGAGGCCTCTTCTTCAGCGTGAGGATGACTCCACACGGGTCCTCCCTTAGAGCGTTCACCAGGTTCTTCAGCTGCCACCCCACCTGAGATACACACACGCACACACCGGCTACCACTGCTGCTGCTACACACACACTCACACACCGACGACCACTACGGGCACCAAAACATATTGCTTCACCCTTTGGCAGTAACACCAACAACCCAGAAGCACTCTCTCCACTGCCTCGTGGGGCCAGTAGTCACAGTAACACCACTGTCTCTCTGGGGCCAGTAGTCACAGTAACACCACCGTCTCTCTGGGGTCAGTAGTCACAGTAACACCACCGTCTCTCTGGGGTCAGTAGTCACAGTAACACCACCGTCTCTCTGGGGTCAGTAGTCACAGTAACACCACTGTCTCTCTGGGGCCAGTAGTCACAGTAACACCACTGTCTCTCTGGGGACAGTAGTCACACCACCGTCTCTCTGGGGACAGTAGTCACACCACCGTCTCTCTGGGGCCAGTAGTAACAGTAACACCACTGTCTCTCTGGGGCCAGTAGTAACAGTAACACCACTGTCTCTGGGGCCAGTAGTAACAGTAACACCACCGTCTCTCTGGGGCCAGTAGTAACAGTAACACCACTGTCTCTGGGGCCAGTAGTAACAGTAACATCACTGGCGTAACTTCCCGATCTCTGCTGCTCCGCATGATGTATGGAGGATGGAACGTGACCATGGATACGGAACGAGCGGGCGGAGAGAGTGTGGTGGAGAAGGAAAGGAGGGAGGGAGGGAGGGAGGGAAGGAAAGAGAGATGTGGCCCTGGTTCTCAGATGAAGCGGACAGAGAGATAGAAGAAAGAGAAAGGCCCCAGGAGAGATGGAACACTAGAGGAGGCTGATGAAAGACGAGAGAGGAGGAACGGAGGTGATAATTAGGGAGAAGGAGAGGAGAGAGAAAGGGAGGA
>NC_140247.1:21004914-21024914 GCF_949987555.1 Borostomias antarcticus | reverse complement strand
TCCTGTGTGTTCAGTGGAATGGAAATGCTCTTGAGGGACAGATGTTGTATCATGACAATAATACTCAGCCATCAGCAGGGACTGTGAGTTCTAATGCTGCTGTGTGAGTATGGAGTACTGTAGCATGGTGGTCTAGTATTACTGAGTATTACTGTAGCATACCGTTAGTGGTCTAGTATTACTGAGTATTACTGTAACATGGTCGTCTTGTATTAGTGAGTATTAGTATTATTGAGTGTGGAATACTGTAACATGGTGGTCTAGTATTACTGAGTGTTACAGTAGCATGGTGGTCTAGTATTACTGAGTATGAATACAGTAGTATAGTCTAGTATTACCGAGTATTGAATACTGGTCGTCTAATATTACTGAGTATGAGTGCTGTAGCATGGTGGTCTAATATTACTGAGTATTACTGAAGCATGGTGGTCTTGTATTACACAGGAATATTGCATCACTGAGAGTATGTATGCCGAGCAAGATAGAGAAGCACACTGGCCCTCACTCTGGTGTGGTGGAGAACCACACAGGCCCTCACTCTGGTGTGGTGGAGAACAACACAGGCCCTCACTCTGGTGTGGTGGAGAACAACACAGGCCCTCACTCTGGTGTGGTGGAGAACCACACAGGCCCTCACTCTAGTGTGGTAGAGAACAACACAGGCCCTCACTCTGGTGTGGTAGAGAACCACACAGGCCCTCACTCTGGTGTGGTAGAGAACAACACAGGCCCTCACTCTGGTGTGGTGGAGAACCACACAGGCCCCGGCTCTAGTGTGGTGGAGAACCACACAGGCCCTCACTCTAGTGTGGTGGAGAATCCCACACAGGCCCCGGCTCTAGTGGATTTGCGAGAGCAGCTATATTGACTGGAACGTCTTTCCAAGTCAATCCTCTCCTCCTCCACCCCTCCCGGAGCGAGGGATCAGGTGTGGAGGGCGGGGGGCGATGATGAAGACGATTAAGGCCTACGGTGTCCCTCCCAACCTGCTCCGGGCCATAGAGACCATGTACACAGGTACAAGAGCCAAGGTGGTGCCCCCAGAGGGCAACAGTGAGGAGTTGGACATCCTGGTTGGGGTGTTGCAAGGGGACACCCTCGCCCCCTTCCTCTTCATCACAGTCCTGGACTCTGCGCTCAGGAAGGCCATCAGTGGTCAGGAGCAGGAGTTCGGCCTCACTTTAACTCCTAGGAGGTCGAGACGACATCCCGCCGTAGCCCTAACGGACCTGGACTGCGTGGATGATGTCAGCCTGCTCTCCGACCACGTAGAGCAGGCAAAGGAGCTCCTGTGCAGAGTGGAGACACAGTGTGCCAAGGTTGGCCTTCGGCTAAATGCCAAGAAAACCGAGGTCATTTCCTGCAACATCCTCCCGGAACATCCACCTCTAACAACAACAGGAGGCACTGCTCTGAGGTGACTTCAAATACATGGGCTCATGGGCTCATCTTCAGTCTGACGTTGCTTCTACTCTAACCGATTTCCATGAGGGAGGGAGATTCGATTTTCCCTAACCAATCACTAGAGACCAACGTGCCCGTCTGAATCTAACGTCATTGCTGATGCGTAGTCGTAACAACCATAGACTAGGAGACACTTACAGCAGAGCTCTGTGTGTCACATACAGTAGAACAATCAACAAAAATAGGTCAAGGGTAGGTCAAGGACTTCCTGATTCCTATCCACACACTTCCCTAGCATGTACATTAGCAACATACTTCCCTAGCATGTAGCAACACACTTCCCTAGCATGTAGCAACACACTTCCCTAGCATGTAGCAACACACTTCCCTAGCATGTACGACGCATCAACAGCTGAGGAAGGACACAAAGCTGCTAACAGGCTAACACGCATGCTGTTGCTAACGTGCCACAGAATGGAACACAAAACATACTAGACGCTAGAACTATATACAGGTAACACTGACAGCATCTTTATAAAAGTGTGTGTGGGATTGTTGCTTTTTTTCACACCCTGGTTGAGTACCGGTAAGAGATGAACAGGAATTCTGGTCAGAGATGGGTGAGGTAGCGCTGATGGTCTCTCAGGCAGGGTGGGGGGGGGGTAGGGGGGCAGCAAGCCGCTACTCACCACGGTCTGGTGGTTGACCTGGATCACCTCGTCCCCCGCGTGGATCTTCTTACACTGGTCAGCCGGAGACTGAGAGGACGGGAGGGCGAGAGGGAGGTGGGAGAGAGAGAGGAGGAAGAGAGAGAGAGGGAGAGAGAGAGTTTTGGTCAATCCATACTTGACTTTGAGTGTGTGTGTGTGTGTGTGTGTGTGTGTGTGTGTGTGTGTGTGTGTGTGTGTGTGTGTGTGTGTGTGTGTGTGTGTGTGTGTGTGTGTGTGTGTGTGCGTGTGTAAGACTTACATTCTCTGTGGTTCCAGTGATGACATGGAGGCCATCATATGTAGACTTGATGTACATACCCTGATATACACACACACACATACACACACACACACACACACACACACACACACACCACACACACACATTAGAACAGACTACTGCAGACTTCAATAGTGAAAACCACAGGAGGTTGGAACTTCATCATGACAGGATATCTTTGATCATTTGCATTTGAGAGGTATTGAGTATTAGCATGATCTAGGTCAGGTGTGTGTGTGTGTGTGTGTGTATGTGCGTGCGTGCGTGCGTGCGGGTGTGTGTTCGTACCAGTCCCTCGCTGGGCATGACGCTGGTCAGGTGGACCACCTCCAGATGGGCGGACTGGGAGACCAGAGAGTCGGACGACAGAGAGATGATGTGGTCACATATCCCTGCTAGTGTCTTACACTGAGAGTGAGAGAGAGAGAGAGAGAGAGAGAGAGAGAGAGAGAGGGGGGGGCGCAGGGAGAGAGAGAAAGGGAGAAAGAGAAAGAGAGAGGACAGAGAGTGATTGGTTTTGGCTCCTGTGGGACATCCTGACCTACCTAGTGGAGGTGAAAACGGAAATCATTTCATCAAATTGTTCCACATCACCGCCCGGACAGAGAACACGCCTCCCGTCACATTCTGTGTCCTGTCACGCCCGGACACGCCCACAGACGGGACACCAAACACCCCGGCGACGACAGAGGACGCCACGCCGCTCTCTGACAGAGCGACCTCCATGTTTGCTGAAGTTAAGCTGCTGCCTGACAGCGAATCTGCCCAACGTGTTATTCTAGTGTTTATTTTCCCGAGCACTTCCTGGTCACTGAGTGAGTAGAGGAACAGAAGATGAGCAGCGTATGGAAGGACGGCCTCACCTCGTCCTGGTCCCTGATAGGCTGCGAGTGGTTTGCAGGCTATCTGTCTGCTTGGTCACGCATGGGAGTTAATTATTCGTCCACAAACATCTCTAATCCACACTGACTATGGAGGGCTATCGCAGATGGCAATCCTGCCTTTCCTCTTCACCGCACCCACACACACACATATACTCACACACACACACACACACACACACTACATGCAAGCGCACACACACGCACGCTCACTGAGGACATCAAATCCTGCATGAAATTATCTTCCAATCTGACCTCAATCCTAATGAGCAATTACAGGATTAGATCTATTTTTAATGTGAGGAAAGCAGACATTCTTCAAAGAACACACACACAGTACGCAGACACACACGCACACACAAGCACAAAATGAAAAAACACAAGATGAAAAAACAATATTTTGCACACACATCAACATCCACGCGTGCGCACGCACACACACACACACAATCTCAATGCATATGATTCATTCCCTGGGAGAGAGGGATGTGGAAGATGCTCAATAAGCTGCTACAGTGATGCTCACAGTGGAGTCACACACACACACACACACACACACACACACACACACACTGTTCTAGAGACCAGAGAGAGAGACAGAGAAGGAGGGAGAGAGAGAGATCTCTCCTTTCTAGGTCATCTGTCCCTACATCAGTTAATATTGTACCTTTCTGATTCTGCTACCATTGTATTGCTGCATGCATATAGAGGGAGAGAGAGAGAGAGAGAGTGTGTGTATGTGTGTGTGTATGTGTGTGTGTATGTGTGTGTGTGTGTGTGTGTGTGTGTGTGTGTGTGTGTCATCAAGCCTTAAACTGAATGGATGGATGGATACAAAGAAGAGTGCTTATTTCATTATAGACTGCACACTGGCAGGAAACCAGAGAGGAGTATCCTGCCACCATCCATCATCGAAGGCAACAACCTTTTAACTTTGATTTCATAAGAACATTCTAGCAGACGGGACACAGTGCGACCACAGCTCGCCTCCATGCCACGGGCCAGGATCTCCGTAATCCTCCAGACAAAGACGTCAGCGGCTAGCCAACCTCTGCTCAGAGAGAGAGACGGCGCGGTTTAGAAAGCCCTCCCACTCCTGCCCCTGCAGGATGCTACGAGCCAGTCCTTCAGGATCAGCAGAGATTATGCTAAGTTCAGTTAGGAGGTTGGCTGGTAGGTGATTAAGGAGCGTTCAAAATGGTAAGTCAGATGCAGATCACTGCCAAATGGATTTAGACTTCTACCCCCTGCCTCTTGCCTGCTTACACTAACCCTCACTCTTAACCTCACCCTCCCTCTCCCTCTCTCACCCTACATTACATTACAGTTATTTAGCTGATGCTTTTGTCCAAAGCGACTTACAATAATTGCATTTAACGTAGGAAAGGCCAGTGTACTACTACTTGCCAGAACTCACAAGTGCATCTCCTTTTTAAAACAAGTGACTAAGAGCATAATCTAGTGCTGAAGGCAAAGTGCAAGTATAGCAAACTAAAAATACAGTAGGTGCTTAAGTGTTACGGCTCGCATGCCCTCGCCTCCACAACCGCCTCCCTCTCTCCCCTCTGGGCCCGCTGCGCGCTCGGGGCGTCCTACGCGCTCTACCGCACGTCGCATCGGCCCGGGCATACAACGCTCTGACTCTCCGGAGTTTCCCCCCACTGCCGGGCGTTCCCCGTCTCCAGCCAGCTCCGCGGACTCGGCAGTCTCCTCCCTCTCCGGTGACGAAGAGTCGGATCCCGACATGCCCAGCACATCGGCCCGTGCGCAAAGACAAGAACGGCGCGCTCGTCTCCGACGATGACGCGGGCGCGGCTCTACTCACCGGTTTCCATTTATCATCACCACACCTGTCCCTCGTTCTGCAATCACCTTCACCTCTACAAGAACCTGGTCTACACTCCACTCATCGCCAGATCTTACCATAAACTTATGTGGTAAAGTATAGCCTATAGCCTACAATTTCCTTACCTGTGTTTTGTAGTGTTTTTTTTCTCGTTCCCCGTTTGTGATTACTATCACTCACCCTACCTCTCCCCCTCGTCTCTCCAGTTCCTGCCTGACCCACGCCTGTACGATTACCCCGCTCCTGCCTGACCATCGCCTGTACGACAACCCCGCTCCTGCCTGACCATCGCCTGTACGACAACCCCGCTCCTGCCTGACCATCGCCTGTACGACAACCCCGCTCCTGCCTGACCATCGCCTGTACGACTACCACGCTCCTGCCTGACCATCGGCTGTACGACTACCACGTCCCCCTTTGTGATCTTATTAAATCGCCCCTCCGGGCTTTACCGTTCCTGGCCTCCTCCTTTCCTGTTGCGCCTGGGTCCCAAACCGAACCCTCACATTAAGAGGGAGGATCGTTGTAGTAATTCTTGAAGAGGTGAGTTTTGAGCCTGCGGCGAAAGATGGGCAGCAACTCTGCTGTCCTGATGTCAAAGGGCAGTTCATTCCACCACTGCGGGGCCAGGACAGAGAAGTGACCGTGTCGATTGACCACAGGAGTGGCCTCGGAGTGACGGGACATCCAGTCGCCCCAAGGTAGCAGAGTGTAATGGGCGGGAGGGGGTGTTGGGTTTCACCATGGCCTGGAGGTAGAAGGGGGCTGCTCCTTTCATTGCCCTGTAGGCTAGTACTAGAGTTTTAAACTGGATGCGAGCCGCTACAGGGAGCCAGTGTAGAGAATGGAGAAGGGCAGTTGTATGAGAGAACCTGGAGTGGTTGAACACCAGGCAAGCAGCATCTTTCTGGACAAGTTCCAGGGGTTTAATGGCTGACGCCGGGGCCCCAGCAAGGAGGGTGTTGTAGTAGTCCAGGCAGGAGATGACCAGGACCTGGATGAGCACCTGCGCGGTGTCGTCAAAGAGGAAAGGGCGAATCCTCCTGATGTAGAGCATGAATCTGCAGGAGCGTGTGACGGATGTGATGTGTGCGGAGAACGACAGTTGGTCGACCAGGGTCACACCCAGATTCCTCGGAGTCCGAGTTGCCGAGGAATCTGGGTGTGACCCTGGACAACCAACTTACTAACCCTCCCTCTCTTTCTAACCCTCCCCTAACCCTAACCCCCCCTCTCCCTCTGGCTTCCTCTCTCGTTTTATCTCTCTCTCTCTCCATCTCCTCTTTCTTTCTCTCATTGCCTATTTTTTGTGAGTGAACACATTTACTGAACGAGCATGCTCACACACACACTCTCTCTCTCTCACACACACACACACACACACACACACACACACATACACACACAAATTTTGGGGCACATCTGCATAGTAAATTCACTCCACATGCATGAACATGTCCACATAGGCACACAAACCAACCCCCCCACCACACGCACACATACATACAGACACACACACACACACATACAGACACACAGATACAAACACACAACCATAACTAGGACACCCTTATGTAATTCCTCCCTTCTTTATGCATGCATGCACATAAACAGGCACACACACACAGAAACACACACACAGAAACACACACACACACACACCGAAACACACGCTACATTGAACATGCAGGCGCAGACACACACACAAACACGCATATTCTCTCTATTTTTCGCAAAAAAGGCACACACAAACATACTGTACATTGAGTGTTCACACACACACAATTGCATACATGCACACACACATACACTCACACACACACACACACATACACCATGTATCCCTGCCCATCTGATTGCTGCAGGCATGTGAATCTAACGGGGAAGAGAGCAGCAGTGAGTTTTGCATTATTGAGCAGAAACTCACGCACACACAAACACACACACATATACACAAACACGCACACACACACACACACACACACACACACACACACACACATACTCCGCTCCTGCTATCTGGGAGTTCAGCTGTCCTACTGTATCTCTGTATACCCCAGACTGACCAACACCACAGACTGACCAACACCCCAGACTGACCAACATCACAGACTGATCAACACCACAGACTGGCCAACACCACAGACTGATCAACACCACAGACTGATCAACATCACAGACTGATCAACACCACAGACTGATCAACACCACAGACTGACCAACACCATAGACTGACCAACACCACAGACTGACCAACACCATAGACTGACCAACACCACAGACTGACCAACACCATAGACTGACCAACACCACAGACTGATCAACACCACAGACTGATCAACACCACAGACTGACCAACACCATAGACTGACCAACATCACAAACTGACCAACCGACTGACCAACACCACAGACTGACCAACACCACAGACTGATCAACACCACAGACTGACCAACACCATAGACTGACCAACATCACAAACTGACCAACCGACTGACCAACACCACAGACTGACCAACACCACAGACTGATCAACACCACAGACTGATCAACAGACTGACCAACACCACAGAATGACCAACACCATAGACTGACCAACACCACAGACTGACCAAAACCACAGACTGACCAACACCACAGACTGATCAACAGACTGACCAACACCACAGAATGACCAACACCATAGACTGACCAACACCACAGACTGACCAACACCACAGACTGACCAACACCACAGACTGACCAACACCATAGACTCACCAACACCACAGACTGATCAACAGACTGACCAACACCACAGACTGCCCAACACCACAGACTGATCATCAGACTGACCAACACCACAGACGGACAACACCATAGACTGACCAACACCATTGACTGACCAACACCACAGACTGATCAACACAACAGACTAACCAATACCATAGACTGACCAACATCACAGACTGACCAACCGACTGACCAACACCACAGACTGACCAACACCACAGACTGATCAACACCACAGACTGATCAACAGACTGACCAACACCACAGACTGACCAACACCATAGACTGATAAACACTACAGGCCGATTGACAGACTGACCAACACCAAAGACTGACCAACACCACAGACTAAGCAATACCAGACTGACCAAAAGACTGACCAACATCACAGACTGATCTCTCTCTTTCTCGCTTTGTCTCTCTCTCCCCCTCTCATTCTCTCTCTCTCTCTTTCTTTCTCTCTCTCTCTCTCTCTCTCTCTCTCTCTCTGTCTCTCGCTTTCACATACAAACCTCCCACGCATAACGGACTCTGTCACATGTGGCCCATCTGAGTCTGGCAGTGTGTGTGTGTGTGTGTGTGTGTGTGTGTGTGTGTGTGTGTGTGTGTGTGTGTGTGTGTGTGTGTGTGCGCGCGCACACGCGCCACAATAACTGAGCAGTCCATTCACCTTCACTTCACTAATTCCAACACACAGTACACAAGCATGAAGCAGGCTTCCACAAACAAACTCAAACCCTCCTCACTCTCTTTGTCGCTCTCTCCCCCCTCTCCTCTCTCCCTTTCTCTCTCCCTCTCTCTTTGTCTCTCTCTCCCTCCCTCCCTCCCTCCCACCTTCCCTCTGTCTGTCTCTCTCTCCCCTCTCTCTCTCTTTCTCCACCACCACAGACTGATCAACAGACTGAACAGACTATCTCTCCCTTTCTCTCTCTCTCTGTCTCTCTCCCTTTCGCTCTCTCTCTTTGTTTTTCTCTTTGTCTCTCTCTCCCTCCCTACCTCTCCCTCCCTACCTCTCTCTCTCTCTCTCTCTCTCTGTCTCTCTCCCCCTCTCCCTCTCTCCCTTTCGCTCTCTATCTTTGCTTTTCTCTCTTTGTCTCTCTCGCCCTCCCTCTCTCTCTCTCTCTCTCTCTCTCTCTCTCTCTCTCTCTCTCTCTCTCTCTCTGGACCCCAGGAAAAGTAGTTGTTACCATTTGTAACAGTTAATGGGGATCCTAATAAACTAAACTGAACTAAATCTCTCTCCCTCTCTTTCTCTCCCTCCCCCCCTCTCTCTCTCATTCCCTCTTTCTCTCCTCTCTCTGTCTCTCTCTCCCTCTCTCCCCCTTTCTTTCTCTCTCTCTCTCTAACACACACACACAGTCTCCCTTTCACATACAAACCTCCCATGTATGTAACGTGTGTGTGTGTGTGTGTGTGTGTGTGTGTGTGTGTGTGTGTGTGTGTGTGTGTGTGTGAGTGAATGAATGAATGAATGAATGGAAAGTACAAATGCATAGGTGCAGCTGTGACTCAGGAGGTAGAGTGGGCCGTCCAAAAGGGTCGGCGGTTCGAATCCCGGCTCTTCCTGTCCACATGTCGAAGTGTCCTTGGGCAAAGACACTGAAACCCAAATTGCTCCCAATGAGCAGGCTGGCATCTTACATGGCAGCTGGGGTTAGGGTTATGCCAATGGCTGCCACCATTGGCATGTGAATCGGTGTGTGAATGGGTGAATGAGAGGCAATTGTAAACAGCTTGTCAAAACAGCTTTGACAACAGACTGTCAAAAAAAAGAATATACTGTATGTGTGCAAGTACGTCAGTGTGCTACGTTCAAGCATGCTAAAATATTCAAACATGTCCCTGGCGATTAAAACACAAGTATGATGCGTTTACTTTAAACCTGTGTAGCAGAGGTTGCCCAGAGGCCAGAGGCTACACATAATGGCTGACCTTGACTGTGAACTTGGCTGTGACCTGAACGACCTGTCACTCCAGAGGAGAGTAAAGCTACTCAGTCTAGTGGACGGTTGACCGGACGATGGAGAAACAATGACCACTCTCAGCCGAGCGGCAGGTAGTCTGCCGTCCTGCTGCCGGTAGCTGGTGGACCAGGAGGGTTCATGTGGTGTGGCGGTTCGGGGGTTAAGGGTCAGGGGTTAAGGTTCAGGGGTTCAGTGTTAGTGAAGGTGGCTGTGAAGGAGAGCTCACCACATGGAGTATCTTGTTCTCCGTCTCGTACACGGTGCAATCCTGCAGAGAGAAAGAGAGAGGAGAAATTCAGACTGAAAAACATTTTATCATATAGATTGTGTGTATATACATATTTATTGTCTTTCTGCTTTGGCAAAATGTTTTATTATCAAACGTGCCAACATGCCAATAAAGCTTCTTGACTTGATTTGAGAGAGAGAGAGAGAGAGAGAGAGAGAGAGAGAGAGAGAGAGAGAGAGAGAGAGAGAGAGAGAGGACAACATGAGGACAATGTAGAGCACAAAAAAGATATCAGCAGAGCAGCTCAAATACCATCTGTTGTTTAGAATGGAAAGAATAACAAGTAAAGAAAGAGAGCCAGGAGGGAGAGAGATAGATAGAGAGAGAGAGAGAGAGAGAGAGAGAGAGAGAGAGAGAGAGAGAGATAGAGAAAGAGAGAGAGAGAGAGATGTTCAGTTTGTATCACCAGGGCTGTTGGCCAGAGACAGGATAACAGCAGGCAGATGATCTGTAAGAAGCTCAAACCACCCTCTCCCATTCTGGCAGAGAGTTCTGGGTCTGTCCCAGTAGCAGACTATTGGGACCAGTGTTGGTCCAGTATTTCTTAGAGGTCGACCGATCAATCGGCTGGACGATTAATCGGGCTGATATAATGCCCTTTTTAGGTAATCGGCATAGGCCGATCTCTGTGCTCATGAGGCTGATATAAAACAATTGTCTGCAGAGTGCATACACGTCTCTGCCCGCAGCGGAATGATCTTAGCGTGTGCCACTTCCACGTGGAATGATCGTAACGCAGTGATAATAGTTGAAAGTGGGAACGGGAACGTGCTCTCGAAGGCTCTGTATGGACAGATTACACCTGAGAGAAAATTGTAAGCCTAAAAACTACCTTTTGAAGCTCAATACATTTATTTGGACACTTTTATACAATGTTTACTTTCTGTAATTCGATCGATTCTTGTCTTTTTGTGTGAATAACACTGCTACCCAGATAGCAAGCGGATGTGCAATGATTCTGGGCCATATATGGACCGGAACTAAACCACAAGGGCCAGATCTGGCCTGTATATGGCCCAGATCCGCTTGCTATCTGGGTAGCGGTCCTCCATCGGTGAGTTGGTGGCTTGCCACTCACATACCACACCACCAACGAACTGACAGAGGACTGCTAGCCAGCGCCAGCGGCTGTATGTATACATGTACGTCTTGCTAGCGACCGTTAGCAGTCTTGGTAGTTGAGCTTGTAACATTACATTGGATGCAATGTTAGCTAGACAGCTCATCATGCTCGCTAACGTTAGCTAGCGCACTTCCCAGAGAAATGGAACGCAGCATAACTACTAGCTAGTCTGACTCTTAGTAGGTAAGCAGGTCTAATGTTAGCTAGCCAGCTCGTCTAGTCTTGCAAGCTAAAGTTAGCCAGCGCAAGCTAGCTAACGATAGCATAGCACCAACGTTAGCATAGCGCATAGCGTTAATGTTAGCATAGCACTAACGTTAGCATAGTGGGGGGGAAGGTGGACGGCGGCGTGATATCGGCCTTACTGTATATATCGGCCATCAGCCACCCTGCTTGCTCTCAAAATCAGCATCATGCCTAAAACCCATAAACGGTCAACCTCTAGTATGTCTCCCCTCCCCTCTCCTTTCCTCTCCTCTCCTCCTCCCCCTCCTCTCCCAGAGCCCTGTGGGAAGTGATATTGAGCTGTTCATATGATGGGCCATATGAGTTTCATGAAAATCGTTCTGGACGTTTTTTTTGCGTAATCCTGCTAAAGAACCAACCAACTTACCAACTAACCAACTAACCAACCAACCAACCAACCAACCAACTAACCAACTAACCAACTAGCCAACCAACCAACCAACTAACCAACTAACCAACTAACCAACCAACCAACTAACCAACTAACCAACTAACCAACCAACCAACCAACTAACCAACTAACCAACTAACCAACTAACCAACCAACCAACTAACCAACTAACCAACTAACCAACCAACCAACCAACTAACCAACTATCCAACTAACCAACCAACCAACTAACCAACTAACCAACTAACCAACTAACCAACTAACCAACCAACCAACTAACCAACCAACTAACCAACTAACCAACTAACCAACCAACCAACTAACCAACTAACCAACTAACCAACTAACCAACTAACCAACCAACCAACTAACCAACCAACTAACCAACCAACACACGCCACCGAAAACATTACCTCTCACCCTGCGCTGTCACTGGGGCGAAGGTAACTACGAACATTACTTTATTAATATCTGTGTTGAGATTGTTTGTGGTGAGTGTCAGACTGAGTGGATACCATCTGAAACACGATTCACATTCCACCTGGTGTGTCAGTCAGGAGGGAGTGAGGGGCTTCATTAAAAACCAGCACATAGCTTCCGTCGTCCAAGACAAGAGCAGCCGTGCACAGAAAAATAAATGAGTATTTCAAATAATATTTTGACCCAGGTCTGATGCGAGTGCACGTGGTGCGTGTGGTGCATGTGCGCGTGATACGTGTGCACGTGAGGAGAATGTGGGGCGTGTGAGGTACCTGTTGTACGATGGTAGTCAACTCCAGACAGAGCTGGACTATGTTGTTCTTCAGGAGAGAGTACTCTGTCACACTGACGAATGGAGACCTGGAACACACACACACACACACACACACACACACACACACACACATAGAACATGAGACTCAACAAGAGACAAAGATATTTACTTCTGCTGTGGACGTTTCCAGACAGTTGAAAGCAGTGGTGCATCCACTCATGGTATATATTCCCTTGAAGTGTTGAAGTCAAGTTTCAAGGTCAAATCAGTGTTTTTCTACTTTAGACTTGTGTGTGCCACAAAGCTAGCTTGTAGTACTGATTCAGGATTGAAACATGTATAAGAAACATTGGCTGTGTTCTGAATCACATACTTCCATACTACAGTATATAGTATGCCTATGTCACAATACATACCTGTAGTACGCCACATCCAGTATGGCAAAAATACCAGGATGTACATCTGGTCACATTTTGCAGTATGCAAGTCAGCATGCTTTTCTGGCTATTCTGACCCACAATCCTCTGCATAATGGAAGATTTGTCACATGAGCCGCCATGATGAGATGACACAGATGGATGACAGCGCATTGATAGTGATGATGTGGTTTAACAACATGGGCCACTCTGACCAGGTGACATGGAAAGGGTCGATGTCGGAACCACCTAGTCTGACTATGGGGGTTCCACAAGGATCTTCCCTGGGTCCTCTCCTTTTTTCCCTCTACACTACATCTCTGGGTTCTGTCATTCGCTCGCATGGCTTCTCCTATCACTGCTATACCGATGACACCCAACTGGTCCTGTCATTTCCCCCTTCTGATACACAAGTGGAGACATGCATCGCTGGGTGCTTGGCTGACATCTCAGAGTGGATGGTGACACATCACGTCAAGCTCAACCTGGACAAGACTGAGCTGCTGTTCCCTGGATGACCAACTGTCGTTCTCCGTTCTTTCTCTCCCTCTCCTCTCTCTCTCACCATCTGTTACACGCTCCTGCAGATTCATGCTCATCAGGAGGATTCTCCCTTCCCTCACTGATGAAACAGCGCAGGTGCTCATCCAGGTCCTGGTCATCTCCTGCCTGGACTACTGCAACTCCCTCCTTGCTGGGGCCCCGGCGTCAGCCATTAAAACCCTGGAATTTGTCCAAAAAGCTGCTGCTCGCTTGGTGTTAAACCACCCCAAGTTCTCCTTTTTTTAAGATATTTTTTAGGGCTTTTCAACTTTAATGGTATAGGACGGTGTAGAGAGACAGGAAATGTGGGAGAGAGAGAGGGGAGGACATGTGGCACAGGACCCGAGCCGGGAATCGAACCCTGGTCCACCGCACGAAGAACTAATCTTCATATGGTGCGCGCCTTACCCGGTGAGCTACCGGGGCGCCCCGACCACCCCAAGTTCTCCAACACAACTTCCCTCCTCCATTCCCTACACTGGCTCCCTGTAGCAGCTCGCATCCAGTTTAAAACTCTGGCGCTAGACTACAGGGCAATGAAAGGAGCAGCCCCCTCCTACCTCCAGGCCATGGCCAAACCCTACACCCCCTCCCAACCGCTACACTCTGCTACCTCAGGGCGACTGGTTGCCCCGTCACTCTGAGGCCACTCCTGCGGTCGATCGACCCAGTCTCGGCTCTTCTCTGTCCTGGCCCCGCACTGGTGGAATGAACTGCCGACTGACGTCAGGACAGCAGAGTCGCTGCCCATCTTTCACCTCAGGCTCAAAACTCATCTCTTCAAGAATTACTACAACGATCCTCCCTCTTAAGCACTTATTGTATTTTTAGTTTGCTATTCTTGGACTTTGCCTTCAGAACTAGATTATGCTCTTAGTCACTTGTTTTAAAAAGGAGATGCACTTGTGAGTTCAGGCAAGTAGTAGTACACTGGCTTTTCCTACGTTAAATGCAATTACTGTAAGTCGCTTTGGATAAAAGCGTCAGCGAAATGACTGTAATGTAACAGCATGTATGTATACTGCATGCACTGCATGTACTTTGTAAGGGCAGCTATAGTATGTACTAATAGTAAAAAGTAGAAGTATGCGATTGGGAACGCAACCTTTCTGTCATCCTAAGCACAGCTAGACACAGGAGTTGGCTCCGCCCCTTCCTGTCCACATGACCCTACCTGTCCAACCAGGCCAGCAGGTTCTTGGCGGCACCAATCAGATCCACCACGGAGGTGAGGAAGTCGTTGGGCAGCCTACGGGACGCCCGGCCGTCATAGTGCCCGCCCCTCCGCCGGCCCAAGATGAAGTTCTGGAGGTTCTTAGCCGACGCGTTCAGCTTGTGGGACAGCGTCCGCAGGTTCTCCGTCTCCAGGCCGTAGTTCTGAGACACACACACACGCATACACACACACACACACACACGCATACACACACACGCATACACACACACACGCATACACACACACACACACACACACGCATACACACACACGCATACACACACACGCATACACACACACACGCATACACACACGCATACACACACACACACACAAGCATACACAAACACACATGCACACACAAGCATACACACACACACACACACACACACATAAAGCACACGGGGGAAAAAAACACTCAAACACATACACACACGCACACATTCATACACACATGTACACACACACACACATACACACACACACACACAGGAAAATCTATCAGCATTGGTGAGTGTGATATAGTGATGAGCATGACGTTGTAACCAGATCAGAGCAGAGGAAGTCTGGAGCTCCGACCTGTTTCCCGGCCAGCAGCCCTCCTCTCTGGGAGGATTCAAGGACACTGCACCCCTAGTCTATCACCTAACTATAGCCCTCACACACACACGCACACGCACAGACGCACACCTGTAGACACACACACACTCATGGACAGACACACTCGCAGAGACACACACACACACTCGCAGAAACACACACACACACTCGCAGAAACACACACACACTCATTCGCAGAAACACACACTCGCAGACACACACAGACCTAGTGAGCCCCATTATGCTTGGCAGCCCATGACACCACCAGTCACATCTGACGGAGCATGATTCCTGACAACAACCCAACACACACACACACACACACACGCAAACAAAGACACAAACACACACACAGACATGCACACACACAGATACACACACACACACACACACACAAACACAGACTCTTCCTCTTTCTCTCCCTCTCTTTCTCTCCCTCTCTCCTCTCTCTCTGTCTCCCTCTCTCTCTCTTCCTCTCTCCTCTCTCTCCCTCTCCTCTCTCTCTCACACACACAATCTCTCCCTTTGACATACAAACCTCCCATGCATAACAGACTCTGTCACGTGTGTGTGCGTGTGCGTGTGTGTGTGTGTGTGTGTGTGTGTGTGTGTGTGTGTGTGAGTGAATGAATGAATGAATGAATGAATGAATGAATGGAAAATATAGGTGCAGCTGTGACTCAGGAGGTAGAGTGGGCCGTCCAAAAGGGTCGGCGGTTCGAATCCAGGCTCTTCCTGTCCACATGTCGAAGTGTCCTTGGGCAAGACACAAACCACAAATTGCTCCCAATGAGCAGGCTGGCACCTTGCATGGCAGCTGCCGCCTTTGGTGAATGTGTGTGTGAATGGGTGAATGAGAGGCCATTGTCAAGAGCTTTGGATAAAAGTGCTATATAAGTGCTATTAGTCTATTTACCCTTTACCATAGTACCAGAAGTAGACTGTCAAAAAAAAGAATATACTGTATGTGTGCAAGTACGTCAGTGTGCTACATTCAAGAATGCTAAAATATTCAAACATGTCCCTGGCAATTAAAACAATATATTACGGTTTGATTTTTCTTTATCTCAATTATTGTAATATTGTCTGGAGCTCTACCTATCCCTCCTATCTTTCTAAGCTACTCATCATACAGAAGACATTTTTGAGTTTTTGAGAATTTTTTGAGAATTTCTCACTCAAACTCACAAGAACCTTCTGCCCTCTCTTCAAGAAGTACTCATTTTTGTCTGTAGATAAACTAAATGCATTCCAAATATGTATTTTCATTTTCAAATATCTTAAGTGTAAACATGATCTGCCTGTTTGTCTTCATGGTCTTTTCACCCTTTCTTCTGCTATTCACCATTACCCAACCAGAAGAAGAGATGATCTTCATCTTCTGCTCTGTCCAACATCCAAACACCACATTGCATCACTTTTAAAGGTCCTAAACTTTGGAATACCCTGCCTCTGTCATTAAAGTCTCACTCCTCCTTAGCCACCTTTAAGATCGAGCTTAAAAAGTTTCTCATCATGTCCTGAGCTCTGACCAGCTTTTCATAATGCTATGAGCTCAAACTGCTTCTGTTGACTATCTCATGTTATACTTTTCCTTATTATTTCTCTTTCTCATGTTTTTAATTTCTATTCCAAAACTGTATTGTTGTTTATCATTGTCTTTGTTTATTTCACCTACCCTCTGATTTGCCATTCATGTTCATGTTCAGATGGGAGTGGACTGTGTATAAGCCCTATGTGCTTCCCTTCCCTCCCAGCACTGAATTGTCAATTATTAATTGATTGTTATTTTCTTCTTTTAAAACAGGGTGCAAATAAATAAACTAATAAACTAAACTAAACAAACAAGCAAATAAATTGTTGAAATTCTAATGATGTGGAAGTGTGGTTTTGTCAACTATGGTGCTGTCTGCTAATAGCAAGCTGTAAAGTTGCACAATAAGACTGTGATAGCCAGTTAGCTCAGAACAGCAGCTTCCATAACATCAACGGTAGCTGTCGGTGGTTTAAGCAGTTAGCTAACATTACAATGATGATTCCTGTAGCTATTCTGATGCTGCATTGGTTCAACTTCTGTTTCTCAGGCATAAACAGAGGCGAACTCAAACTAAACAGCTACAGGAATCATCGTAATGTTAGCTAACTGCTTTTGCCACCGATAGCTACCGTCTTCTTCACGTCTTATGTTTCGGTAAAACACGACAGCGTTCAATTGTGGTATACGGGAGAAATTGTAGGGTTCATCGTCTGTTCACTAGAAATCAATGTGAATTGTGGGTATTTTGTAGTGGAACATATAGTGAAGGAAATTAACCGTTGAGAATTCTAACACCACACCACAAAAATGCATTTGTGAAACAAGAATTTATTTGTGAATCACACAAATGTATTTGTGAATCACAGAAATATATTTGCAAACATTATGAAAAACAACTATCATGGTTGACAGTAGATCTGTTTCAAAATCAATTTTGATTTGTATCAGTAGTTTCATGGTTCGTGTCTCTCTCGCCAGAATGGTTCATGTCTCGGGTGCAAGTAAATACAAGCGGTGCACATGTTTGTGAGTTTGAAATATATTTGTGAACCACAAAAATACATTTGTGAAACAATAATTTATTTGTGAATCACCAAAAAAAACATTTGTGAAACATGTAGTGTATATTGACAAGTATTAATTATTGACTAGTACAGATCTAACCCCATAAAAGACACACAAACACGCACACAGAGACACACGCGCACACACACACACACACACACATACACACTCACACGGACACACACACACACACACACACACTCCTACTCACACGCACACACATACACACACACACACACACTCACACTCTGATACACACACACACACACACACACACACATACACACACACACACACAGGCTGGGCTAGACATATCTATTCTCGCCCCTGTGCAACATCGTCAGCCTCACGTTCTATTCTAAACCATCAGGGAGCCAGCACAGTAACTACAGAACAAAGACAAGGAGAGAGAGAGAGGGAGAGAGAGAGAGGGTAGGAGAGAGAGAGAGAGTAGGAGAGAGAGAGAGAAGGGGTAGGAGAGAGAGAGAGAGAGAGAGAGAGAGAGAGAGGGTAGGAGAGAGAGAAAGAGAGAGGGAGGGAGAGGGTAGGAGAGAGAGGGTAGGAGAGTGAGGGTAGGAGAGATGGAGGGAGAGAGAGAAGAGATAGAAAGAGAGCAGGGAGAGAGAGGGTTGGAGAGAGAGAGAGAGAGACCCCTATTTTCACATCGGAAACTGGGTCATGTCACAACACTTGAGAGTGTGTACATGTTGTGTACTGTGCACATTATGTGAATCCGTCTGTTTATGTGTGCATGTGTGTGTGTGCATGCGTGTGTGTGTTCGCACATGCTTAATAAGGCTTTCCATTATTAAATCTTCAGCTGCATGTTACACTCTCTAGAGAGAGATGCTGAACAGGGAATGGTACCCATCAACCATCTGCGTGCGTGTGTGTGTGTGTGTGTGTGTGTGTGTGTGTGTGTGTGTGAATGATCAAATCAATACAGGGAGAGTGAGAGGGCATTTAACCCCCCCCCCCCCCCCTCCTGTACGCCTAGTTGCCATGGTTGCCAAGTGGAGTGGTCCCTATTCTACACTGATGTTCCTGCGTCTCTCCTCAAACAACCAGCACAACACACACACACACACAGGCGACTGGAAGTCGTTGAAGTAGGACGCTATGGCTCTGTGAAACAATCTGATATCAGGTGGTTTTACTTAGGTTTGACAATGTGAATAAAATCAGTGATTGCAGCTTTAAGCCAGCAATGCCAGCAATCCATATTTGGCTAGTCAAGTCACAAAGTCACTGCTACTAGCCAAAGTGTTACAGCTACACAAACCTGAAACAACGTCTGTCCCTGGTTCACTGGCTGATGCTGCTGAACCCCGTTCTACGGGCGGTGGCTCAGTGGTCAGTGATCAGTGGCCCCACTGATGTGTGATCAAACACAGTCAAATCAGCTAACATTAGCTAGCTAGCCAGCAATCCATATTAGGCTATGACACATCACCTTATCAACTCACTATGGGTGAGGTGACCAGTGTAACCTGAAACCTACTGGTGAAACTCATTCCTCAAAGGAGCGCTGACAGTCCCTTCAAGAGGGACGTCCCTATTGGCGCAACTGTCAGCGCGTCCGCCTCCCAAGCGGTAGACCCGGGTTCTAATCCTGCCCTGGGCATGCCGAAACACATGGGTTACATTGGTGCCGTGACACGGATGTCCAGTGGGGTGGATTGAGTTTGGAGGGGTGAGTGTAACCAAGTGAAATGTGGAGTAGCTGGTGAAACCCACTCCACAATAGAGCGCTGACAGTCCCTCCAAGAGGGACATCCTTATTGGCGCAATTGTCAGCGTGTCTGCCTCCCAAGCGGGAGACCGGGGTTCTAATCCCACCCTGGGCATGACGAAATGTATGGGTTCCATAGGCGTAATATGGATTGTTGGCTGGCTAGCTAACATTAACTGCAGTTAGCTCACTAGCTAACATTAGCTGCGATTAGCTCGCTAGCTAAGTACA
>NC_140247.1:20922414-20999914 GCF_949987555.1 Borostomias antarcticus | reverse complement strand
AGGTGGTGAGGTGGAAAGTGGGAGGTGGTGAGGTGGAAAGTGGGAGGTGGTGAGGTGGTGAGGTGGAAAGTGGGAGGTGGTGAGGTGGAAAATGTGAGGTGGGAGGTGGGAGAGAGGAGGTCATCACCCCGAGGAACCGTGCTACAGGAGACACACCAACAACAGCTCGGAACAAAGATGGACGTTAGCTAGCTTTGTCTGCCAAACCAGTAGATGCCAACGCACGATACGGTATTTTGCGTACAAAAGAGGTAGTGAACATGTCCTTAGATCACAGTTGGGGAATACGGTGTGTACGACTGATTTAATGAGACACAAATAAGACAGGAGTTAGTAATGGACTTCAAATCAATAATCTACAGTTCTGAACGACTGCTTAGTTCAAGTAAAACGTGATCTTTACCCAAAGTACGCCAAAGGAATGTTGCCTTATCTTTCACGATAAGGACAAGACTGTGGCTGCGTTCCGAATCGCATACTTCTGCTTTTTACTACCAGTACGTACTACGGCTGCCCCTAGAAAGTAGGTACTTTGCAAGCAGTACGCATCCAATTGGGGCATACCAATTTGTCATTTGCGCCTTGAAATTTGACCACATCCGTCGCAGTCCATAAAGCGACATTCGTCCACAGCTGGGATTTGTCAAAACACCTCTGGCGCGGCTCGCACATGAGACAGAATTTCCGCTGCGCACAGGATTGTGGGTCAGAATAGCCAGAAAAGTCTGCTGCCTTGCATACTGCAAAATACGACCAGATATAGTAGGACATCCTGGTATTTTTGCCATACGCCATGTGGCATACTATGTATTGGGACATACTACAGTAAATACTTTTTGGGCATACTATATAGTATGGAAGTATGCGATTTGGAACGCAGCCTGTATGTAGACTGAACTAGAGCCTAGGTCAGAGTTCAACTGCCTGTCAGGCTGCCAAGGCCCGACCCTCTCCGAACTGCCTGGTCTTGGTTGCCAGGCGACCAGGAGGAGTGAGGGATCAGCATCAGCTCCCCCCCCCCCCCACACACACACACACACTCACTCACTCTCTCTCTCTCTCTCTCTCTCTCTCTCTCACACACACACACACACAAACACCACACACACACACACACACACACATTAATTTAGCACCATCTCCACAAGCTACAGACACGCACAGACATACACCCATGCACACATACCTGTACACCACAAACACACACACAAGCACACACAAACACAAAGACACATGCGCGAACGGACACACACACACACACACACACACACACACACACACACAGCACACACAAGTTTGAAGGCTGCACTGCACCATCAAGACAGACACACAATCCACAGTTCCTCCCTGTTCTATACGCAATTGAGTTTACACTGATATCAGTATCTGATATGATTCTCTGCTCTCAAATGATCCTCTTCTTCATAGTTTCCTTCATTCCATGATGTCAAATAAACCAGCATTTATTGTCATTACATTAACTTACAGTACATTTAGCTGACTCTTTATCTAACAATAATTGTATTTAATGTAGAAAAAGCCAGTGTACTACTACTTGCCTACTAAGTGCATCTCCTTTCTAAAACAAGTGACTAAGAGCATAATCTAGTGCTGAGGGCAAAGTGCAAGCAATCTAAAAATACAACAAATGCTTAAGAGGGGGGATCCTGGTAGCACTTCTTGAAGAGCTGAGTTTTGAGCCTGCGGTGAAAGATGGGCAGTGACTCTGCTGTTCTGACGTCAGAGGGCACTTCATACCACTGCTGCGGGGCCAGGACAGAGAAGAGCCCTGACCATGTCGATTGACTGCAGGGGCCTCAGAGTGACGGGGCAACCAGTTGCCCCGAGGTAGCAGAGCGTAGCAGTCAGGAGGGGGTATAGGGTTTTACTATGGTCTGGAGGTAGGAGGGAGCTATTCCTTTCATTGCCCTGTAGACTAGTACCAGAGTTGTAAACTGGATACGAGCCGCTACAGGGAGCAAGTGTAGAGAACGGAGAAGGGAAGTTATGTGGGAGAACTTGGGGTGGTTGAACACCAAGCGAGCAGCAGCTTTCTGGACAAGTTCTAGGGTTTTAATGGCTGATTCCGAGGCCCCAGCAAGGAGAGAGTTGCAGTAGTCCAGGCGGGAGATGACCAGGGCCTGGATGAGTACCTGCGCCGTTTCAGGAAACGGTGAGGAAAGGGAGAATCCTCCTGATGTTGTAGAGCAGGTATCTGCAAGAGAGTGTAACGGATGTGATATGTGTGGAGAACGACAGTTGGTCATCGAGGGTCACACCAAGATTCCTCGTTGTCCGAGTCGACTTCACCACTGTGTCTTCAATGGTGATGGCCAGGTCCCAGTGCGGGCAGCCCTTCCCTAGGAGGAACAGCAGCTCAGTCTTGTAAATGGTAAATGGTAAATGGACTACACTTATAAAGCGCTTTTCCACCTTAGAGGCACTCAAAGCGCTTTACAATGGCCTCTCATTCACCCATTCACACACACATTCACACACCAATGGCGGTAGCTGCCATGCAAGGCGCCAACCTGCTCATTGGGAGCAATTTGGGGTTAGGTGTCTTGCTCAAGGACACTTCGACATGTGGACAGTTGGAGCTGGGATTCGAACCACTGACCCTTCGATCACTGAACGACCCGCTCTACCAACTGAGCTACAGCCGCCCGAACCTTGTCCAGGTTGAGTTTGAGGTGGTGTGTCAAAATTCGCTCCGAGAAGTCAGTCAAGCACCCAGGTAGGCACATCTCCACTTGTGTGTCAGATGATGGAAATGACAAGACTGGCTGGGTGTCATCGGCATAGCAGTGAGAAAGGCCATGCGAGTGAATGACAGAACCCAGAGATGTAATGTAGAGGGAAACCAGGCCAGGTCCAGCTTGGCTTATGTGCGTGGCTTGCTTGTTTCTGTTCAGGACTGGTAGGATGGAAGCTAGTCATGCCACTGAAATAGCTGTGAATTGAAATGACATGAAATAATGTCTGATAAATTAAGATAGGTCTTGTCGCCAGTTACAGTTACAATGCTTTCAATGCTAATCCAGCACAATAAGAGCGGGATAGCCAGTTAGCTCATGAACTCACAACAACTAGCAGCAGCTTCCATAACATTAATGGTAGCGGTCAGTGGCTAAAGCAGTTACACTGATGATTCCTGTAATGTTAGCTATTTAGCTGAAATTGATTCAACTTCTGTTTCTGGACAAAATTCATTACCTGCTGTATGCACTTCCCTTTAGGTGGTGAAATAAGTAGTCCAATCCCCTGACCACTACTCTACTTGTCGAATTTAGGTAAGAGATAAAAAGGTTGTAGTGAAAGGATGAACGTGTGGAGGTTTGGGGTATAGTCCCATAAAGTCATCCCCACCGGGTCTGGAATCCCGGTCTCCCGGGTGGGAGTCCAATGCTCTGACCACTACTCTACTTGTGCAGCGGAGATCGGTGGGTTGGTTTTGGTGTCCTGGGACTACTGGTGCTGGGACTACTGCCTCTTGTGGTGCCAACAGAGAGATGCAGGCCAACATTGTCATGAGTAAGGCAGGGAGGGAGTAAGGGAGGGAGTGATAACCCGACAAACACTATACTAGGTGCGCTGGCTTCCAACCACGCACAAAAAGGAGAGGACCCAGGACAGACCCTTGTGGAACCCCCGTAGTCAGACTACGTGGTTTCAACATCAACCCTCTCCGTGTCACCTGGTAAGAGCGGCCCTTCAGGTAGGACACAAACCTGCAGAGCCAGTGACGCCTTTCTCCTCGAGGGTGGAGAGGAGGATCTGGTGGTCTACCGTATTTTCTATCTCTTATCCCTTCGAAGTGACGTGGTGTTTGCTTTGGTGTTTTACAGATGGATGTTGTTAGGATTTGGATGAACAAATCTGCTCCTCCCAGCCTGTCAGACCTCAGCGCGCAGTTGGAGCCATGCGTCCCCTCGCTTGTCCGTGTCCGAGGGCCCCTCCGTGTCCCCTGGTTGGTGGAAGTACATCAGTGCCTCTCTGAGTGCATGAAAAAGCCGCACAACGCGCTGTCACTAAAAATATTCCGCACCCTGAAATATTCATGACAGCATGACAGAATATTCTTAAGAGTGTTGCCGTTTTAGCTCTACACTGTAAAGGGTTACCATCCCCCGCCTTCCCCCCCCCCTCTCTTTCTCTCCCTTCCTCTCTCTCCCTCCCCCTTTCTCTCTCTCGCTCTCTCCACCCCTCTCTCTCTCCCTCCCTCATTCTCTCTCTTTCCACCTCTCTCTCTCTCTCTCTCTCCCTTGGTATAGTAAGACTCAGTTATGGAGAGGTGAGGAGACTGGTACAGCTGGAGGGACAGAGAGTAGCAGGACCCCAGACTTGAGACTGGAATAGATCAAATAAAAATGCTGTGACGTTAAGGCCCCCGTCCACACCGGGCCCAACTGCTCAGCCGACTGGGGCGCGGCAACAACCGCAAAAAGGCTTTCACACGACAACAGCGCTTATTCTCAAAAGTATGTGAGTTAAATCAACTGTTTTGAGCAGCAGACAGCTTTTAAGGGAGGTTGTGGTCTTTGTTATTGTTGCAGGTGTCAGTGTATATAGGCTAGATCCAAATAGGTTCTAGCTGCTGCGCAGCACTGGGTCGGGGCCGGGCGGACTAGGAGGAGGAAGGAGACAAATGGCAAATATATGAGGGTCCAGGTATGGACTGGTGAAGGCATGTTTTCCTGTTAACTGCTACAGTTAGGAGATGGAACAAGGTTTGAGGTTGTGACATGGCCACAGTTCTTTTCTCTCCTGGCCAAACAGTGAACTGCCCCCCGACATCAGCTCATATTTCGCCATAGGCTCAAAACTCACCCCTTCAAGAAGTACTACCAGGATTTTCCCTCTTAAGCACCTATTGTTTTTTTAGTTACAGTATTTACTTTTGCACTTTACCTTAAGCACTAGATTATACTCTTAGTCACTTGTTTAGAAAGGAGATGCACTTGTGAGTTCTGGTGAATAGTAGTACACTTGCTTCCTATGTTAAATTTAATTGTCACTTTGGATAAAGGTTTTAGCTACTGTAAATGACTAATGTAATGCGAACAGCCAAAGACATGCCATGCTGTTGCTAACTAGCCAAATAATGAATCTTAGCTGTGTTGCTGAAAGTTGAAGATTGAGAGTGGATGTCATATTATTGGTTGAAATTGGTTCAGTCCAACTACTGCATTTTGTTTTACATGAAAAACATGATTGGATTTTAATAGAATACTGTGGCAACCCGGGGCCCTCACAACCCAAAGGAATATGCATTAGGTTAAGAGTATGCATTAGCATTTTTATTCGGCGTCCCCCTGGGCTTGAACTCTTGAGCTAGCTGCCATGTGAGAAGCCATAGATGGTTTCACACTGACAAGCAATCAAGGGTTGCATGTAAATGTCACAGGTGTATGAGGAGGTTTCATCAGTTTCCACAAAATGTTAAAGGCACCACAAGAGATAACCAAACCAAAAACTAAACTAAGGTACACACTCAAGTGGAGAACAAAAGACAGTGCCAGGGTAGGCATTAGCATGTTTATTCTGCATCACCTGGGGCTTGAGCTCACAACCAGACACCAAGGGAAGGTCGTGTTCTTGTTTGAGCCAAGTGTGAAGCTGTCAGTTTGACCTAAAGTATAAATGTCACAGTTAGATATTTAAACCATTGGAATCCTGCATCAACATTAGTAAGCCTACACACTGTGATGGGAATGAGTTGTGACTCTGGACTGAGCATGCATTCACTGATTGACTGGATTCAACACAGGTGGCGCTGATTGAGATAAGACTGGTCATATGAAGCGATGCAAACAAAATAAACAGTAACAGATACAGTACAAATTAAAAATATTGTTTAAAAAAGTAGTGGAGTATGCATTAGCATTTTTATTCTGCATCTCCCTTGGCTTGAACTCTTGAGCTACCTGCCATGTGAGAACCCATAGATGGTTTCACACCGACTTAAACATCTCAAATCACAAGGTTTGCATGTACTGTCACTGTCACAGGTGCATGTAGCATGGAGGTTTCAGCAGTTTCCACAAAATGTTTGTTGAAATAAAGGCACCACAAGGGGCAAAAACCAAAAACTAAAGAATAAAACCAAGGTATCACACAACAAGTAGAGAACAAAAGATAAAGCTTACAGACTTACAAGTTGGCACAGGACAACACCAGGGACAACGCACAGCTACCGTACAGCCAATAATGAACAGACAAACAGCAAGAGGGGAGCTACATGTAGGCTATATATACATAGGCTGAATCCCAAATCGCGAAAGTGCAGAGCACTCGCAGCCTTGTGGCCTTACATGCGCGTTCCCGCTAAGTCCACAAGGGCTCAGGGTAGTCCCAAAACGGAATTGCTAGGTTCACAAGTGCGCCACTGCCGCCATTTTGCGCACTTTAACCGCACTTACCGAAGGTCCGCAATTTCGCGGACTTAGGAGCAGAAAATACCCACAGTCCACCGCGTCTCATGTGACACAGTGCTTGAGTGCATCCGAGTCATGATCCGAGTGCATCACACATAAATGATGACATTTGCCGATAACACATTTATCTTGAAATCCACATGCTGCAAACCTATCCCACCCAACATAATTTTTTTATTATTATTAAATGACAACAGACGTCAGTCGGTCAATTTGCAGAGCCGAGTGGAGAGCTGAGGAGCGCGTCGGAGGGACGCAGCAGCCAATGAAAACGAAGTGGAAGGGGAATTGCGCTAAACTGGCTTGGGAATCGTTGGCACACCGCTGGAAGTGCTGTCCCATTTAAAGCCGCATGTACACTGTGCGATAAAACCCACGATTCTGAGGTCGTAAGGTAGTCGTGGGTTGTCGCAGACAATCGTAGCTCATCGTGTGCAAAATCGGGACTCGCAAGTCGCACAGTGTGAGAAGGTGTACGATCTGCGATTCATTGCTACGACGTTCTACGATGAGGCTACGACCTCCCGACAAAATATCTGGCATGTCAGATATTTTCGTTGTAGATCGCAGATCACATAGAACTTTAGCCAAGATAAATCGTGGGAATAATCGTGGCTGACAGAAATCGTATAGTGTGAATACAAATCGCATAGTGTGAACACACACGTCGTATGGTCGTATGGTCTTGAGACGGAGTCCCGGTCGTACAGTGGGAAGGGATCCCAGATCAGTCGTACAGTGTACAGAAGGCTTTATTCACGGCCCTGCACCCTCTGGCCCTTCCAGCTGACGTCAATTAAGTGCTCAGGCCTCAGGCCGCAAGTACGAGGGGCCGCAAGGGTGGGATTCAGCTATAGACTAACAAGACGGGGGAAACCAATCAAGCAATCAGTGGCACAGGTGTCCTCTCTTCTTCTTCTTCTTCTTCTTTAAATTAATGGCGGGTCGCAGACCAACTAAAGGTGCATACCGCCACCTACCTTACTGGAGTGTACTACCTCAGGCGACAAACACTTCAGGAGACTAGAGTGCACAAGATGGGAAAATGAACGTTCCCAACAGAAGAGCCAGACAAAACAGACCAGTCACACACACCACTCAAACCACCAGAGACCAACATCAGATCCAAACACGATGTCACGTTCCTAGTGACAACCACTCCAGTCCCCGGCCATCATTAAGACACACCAGCGAGCACACCTCCAGCACCTCCTCCACAACCTCCCCAGTCCCGTCAGCGTGACCGCTGCCCCACAGAGAGTTGTGCGCATTAAAATCACAATGTTATGACAAGGTAGTATGTCCCAATTGGATGCCTACTGCTTGCAAAGTACTAATTTCTAAGGGCAGCTGTAGTAGGTACTGGTTCGGAACGCAGCCATAGTGTCCGCTATTGGGGCGGGGTTGCCAACAACAACATTGCTGTTGCACTATAGGGTTGTGGGTAGTGTATATTTTCCAGTATGAACAGCAGTAGTTTGAGGGGACAGACTTCAAAATACTGTTAAAAAAAATAAAAATAATTAAATACAGTTTTTGAGATAAAATTCTGAAGATTTTCACACTACATCTACCATCATGAAAATGTCATTTTTTTCATGAACATTGGAGATTTATTGAGCGAGTATTTGCAGTAGCTGCATACAGTACTGTTTACAGTAAAACATTTTGATGTGCTGTGGGCTCATTTTTTTATATTTCAAAAATCTGTGAAGATTGTTTGCGGAGGACAGTCTGAAGATGTAGTGGAGCATTTGGGGTGACAATGGACCAAAAAAATGTGGGAGGAGTAGGGTTTGATAGGTTTTACAGTTTTTGAGAAAAACAGAGTGATGGACTTCATAATTCCTGCCACAATATCTGCCTCAACGCATATGGAAGTGGACGTTTCTACTCACTTGTGCCTACAGGTTGGTGGTGGTTGCAAAGGGATAGCATGTATGGCTGATTTGCTTTGATCTTTTTACGTTTTAAACTTTAGACGGTTGCTGTCGCACCACCATCAGGACTATTGGCCCCCAATGCCAGTTGAGGACTTCTAGCATAGGGCTAGACCTATGTGCACATTTTGGTGATTTTTCATGCATGGGAAGTCAGACTTCTTAGGAAGAAGAAGAAGAAGAATATTGGCAAATATAAGAGCGTTCCGGCAGCTGAGGCTACCCAACACCTAATAAAGGCTGAGAGATTTAGAGACACTGGTCTGAGACAATGGTCTGAAAGCCTGGTCAGAGAGACCGGTCAGAGACACTGGTCTGAGAGACCGGTCAGAGACACTGGTCTGAGAGACCGGTCAGAGACACTGGTCTGACAGCCTGGACAGAGAGACCGGTCAGAGACACTGGTCAGAGATACCGGTCAGAGGCACTGGTCTGAGGGACCGGTCAGAGGCACTGGTCAGAGATACCGGTCAGAGACACTGCTCTTAGAGACTGGTCAGAGAGACTGGTCTGAAGAAACTGTGGTTGTCAGAAACTGAAAGAAAACAGTCAATTCAGTTCACTGTGTGTGTGTGTGTGTGTGTGTGTGTGTGTGTGTGTGTGTAGTGGCTGATCACAATGTCTAGGTTTGTATATAATATATCTATCTATCTATCTCACTGTCTGTCTGTCTGTCTGTCTATCTAGATTCCTGACCCTTAATTTGCACCAGTGGCCTACAGGCAAGACAATGCCGTTATCTGAATAATGTTGGGTTCACTTAAACTAGAGTGACTTTTAAGGACTATTAGATTATTGGTCTGGTTACAGTATATTCCTTTACGTAGCTAGCTAACTAACATTGCACTCATAATGTGACTTTATCGATAACGTTAACTCGCTAGTTTGCAATGTTATAGTTGTGATTTTATCTTTACGTTTGCTAGCTAGCAAAAGCATCAGCATCCTTACCTCAGCTATCGATACTTGATGCTAAGGTAGCTAGCTTGTGAAAATGATCTCCCAAGATGAGAGCATATCATGGAGGTAGCAACGGTAACCAACAAGTGTGTGGAGAGTGGGGCCTTGGCAGGTCTCGATACCACGCCACAACTTTTATAGTGGGACATTAAGGTTTAGAAAATTTATAAATAATAATAAAAAAAAGTGCACGTCTGTTTTGTTGTAGCCTAAAGACAATCAGCAAGTGTCACATTCAACCAACATGTTACTGCTTTAAAGCTGCTGGTCCAGAGTGTGTGTGTGTGTGTGTGTGTGTGTGTGTGTGTGTGTGTGTGTGTGTGTGTGTGTGTGTGTGTGTGTGTGTGTCAAGCGTGTATTTTTCGGCGTGCATCAGCTCCAAATGAAGGCAGGAGACACGTGGTGGACGCGTACGCATAGTTAAAAGAGTCTTTTATCACAGGCTTAAAGTCCAGCTGAAACAAAGATGATTTGAGATCATCTAACTTCTGTTATTTGACGTTTTTCCGACTCAAACAGGCCATAGGGGCGGGACATAACGTTTAGAGGAATTTGATTGGAACGTTGACAAGTTGGCAGGTTATAACAGCTTTAGACAGATTAAATAGACAGATAGCGTTGATTGACAGGTGTGTGCCGTGAGATTATTGGTTGACCTTGCTCTTGCATTGCTGATGTAAGCACTCGAGAGATTATGTTTTACAGGAAGAAAAAAATCATAGGATTTGATATAAGACTACAACGAAACGGAAATTTTGAAAAATATTTGGCATATATACACACCAAGGATGTGATTCAAATTCAAGAAAAACTACATTTTTTATTTCATTGCGTCTTTAAGGGTCCCACAGCCCCCATGATAAGCCCAAAGTCTGTAATAATTAATGCATCTGACAACTGACAGAACCTCATCCCTGTTCATCACAGAACCTCATCCTTCTTCATCACAGAACCTCATCCCTCCTCATCACGGAGCCTCATCCCAGGGTAGCAGTGCTCTCGTCCTGGCCACGATCAGAGCTTCGTCCTCTGACAGCCGTCCTTGTTCCCTCTATCGCCTCCATTTCCCTGAGAGAGATCAGTCTCACTAGAGGCAGGTCCACTAGAGAGAGATCAGTCTCACTAGAGGCAGGGTGCCTAGAGAGAGATCAGTCTCACTAGAGGCAGGTCCACTAGAGAGAGATCAGTCTCACTAGAGGCAGGGTGCCTAGAGAGGGATCAGTCTCACTAGAGGCAGGTTCACTAGAGAGAGATCAGTCTCACTAGAGGTAGGTTCACTAGAGAGGGATCAGTCTCACTAGAGGCAGGTCCACTAGAGAGAGATCAGTCTCACTAGAGGCAGGGTGCCTAGAGATAGATCAGTCTCACTAGGGGCAGGTTCACTAATGAGAGATCAGTCTCACTAGAGGCAGGTTCACTAGAGAGATCAGTCTCACTAGAGGCAGGTTCAGATAGATCAGTCTCACTAGAGGCAGGTCCACTAGAGAGAGATCAGTCTCACTAGAGGCAGGTTCACTAGAGAGAGATCAGTCTCACTAGAGGCAGGTTCACTAGAGAGAGATCAGTCTCACTAGAGGCAGGTTCACTAGAGAGAGATCAGTCTCACTAGAGGTAGGTTCACTAGAGAGATCAGTCTCACTAGAGGCAGGTTCACTAGAGAGAGATCAGTCTCACTAGAGGCAGGTTCACTAGAGAGAGATCAGTCTCACTAGAGGCAGGTTAACTAGAGAGAGATCAGTCTCACTAGAGGCAGGTTCACTAGAGAGATCAGTCTCACTAGAGGCAGGTTCACTAGAGAGATCAGTCTCACAGCAGAGGCAGGTTCACTAGAGAGAGATCAGTCTCACTAGAGGCAGGTTCACTAGAGAGATCAGTCTCACAGCAGAGGCAGGTTCACTAGAGAGATCAGTCTCACAGCAGAGGCAGGTTCACTAGAGAGAGATCAGTCTCACTAGAGGCAGGTTCACTAGAGAGATCAGTCTCACTAGAGGCAGGTTCACTAGAGAGATCAGTCTCACAGCAGAGGCAGGTTCACTAGAGAGAGATCAGTCTCACTAGAGGCAGGTTCACTAGAGAGATCAGTCTCACAGCAGAGGCAGGTTGCCTTTGTTTCTGCTTAACACGTCAGACAATAGATCTGCAAAACCATGAATCCACAGTTACACACACACACACACACACACACACACACACACACACACACACACAGGAAACTCCTTCGATGTGGGCGTTCAAACCAAAACAAATGCTGATGACTCATCTATGGCTGAGCTGAGAGACAGGAGGGCGTACAGGAACCCACCGTGGGGTGTGTCTCAATACAGCAGCTCGGCTTCCTTCCCTCTCCTTTCCTTCACTTTCAGGGTGATATAGTAACAGGCCAGGAACAGGTGAAAGGTCATTTTATAGAAGGCCTCCACTGTGACCTGTGTATAATCCGTGTCTGGGTTAAGGATAGAGGAGACAAGGAGGCCATATCGGACTATTGAGATGTGGCCTTGAATCTGAAATCTGCATTAAAAAGAATAGGATCTAATGAGTCTTGATGCATGGCTTCTCTGGCATTGATCCGGCAGCACCTCATTTCCAGTCAGTCAGTGTCCTCCTGGCTATGAATGATGCATCAGTCAGGGCTCTGAACTCCAAGAGCTCCACGGCTCTGAAAAACCCTGTGGCTTCTGGGGAGGAATTTTAAAACCGCGGGGGGAGGAGGCAGACATACCGGAGCACCGTCAGCAATCAGACCTCAGCATAGCGTCCTATAAAAGCACCAACGCCAGATGAACGTGTGCTAACTGTCCACGCGTTATCGATAACAAAATCCTTCTGACAGTGGGAGATTACTTAGCCTGTTCCATCGGTCTCCGCGCTGGGATTGTGGGACGTTCCTCCATGCCTCCTATAGCGCTCCCTTTGAGGCCTCCGACATGGTGTGTTCCAACAGATCCTCCCCACGCCCCAGCACGCAGGATTAGACATTATTCATTCAGACTGACTGTTCCCAGGGACGGGATCCCGCCGGCAAACGGAAACAAACACAGCGGCCTGCAGAGCGACTGATCCGTGCGTTAGCCGCGCTCTGTCCGTGGTGCTGGAGCCGTGTGGGGTGTGTGTGTGTGTGGGGGCAGGGGGGGGGGCGCACGCAGCTAACTACATTAATCACATCAACAGCACACACACGCACGCACGAACACCAGTCTGGTGAACACCTCGTCACTAGCCTACTGACACATGCTACCAACATGTCATTGATTGAGGGACGAGAGGAGGAGAAATCTTCCAGATGAATCGCTGTCCGCCGGCCGGAGCGCTAGCGGGGCCCCGGTGCTGGAGGCTGGATCAGCGGTGAGCCCGGTACAGAGGCTTGGCAAGAGCAGCGCTCTGGAGCCGGGCGAGATCACACAACGACGGGTTTCCTGCTGCTCAACCCGGAGCCTCGTTAGCGGCGCTCGTTCTAATAACAGTCAAGGGGGTTATCCCAATTAACACATCGGCATCCAAGGGGGAAAGAGCGGCCACGATCCTCGCCTGGAAGACGGAGGCATGCATGCAGATGTGGACCCGTAGCTGCAAGACCGGTCCTGTTCGTAATAATCATGGTCACGGTCAGACTAATAAGGAAACGTGCTGAATTACCTTTCATCCAGTCCAGCACCTGCTTCGGGGTCCATTTACTGATCGGTTCCATAACCAGAGCCATGGCTGATGTCACACGGTCCCTACGGGACGAACACCAAACGACTCGAGCACGGTGTCGACGGACGTGTTGGTCACATCAGAAATGACTTTATCATTAACTAATTGCAGAGAGAGAGAGAGAGAGAAAATGTAAAATATATATATTTATATATATATATATATATAAATATATATATATATATAAATATATAAACAGATTTATATTCTATCCCATCAATCAGAGCACGGCCGTCCGGAGAATCGGTGAACGGGATGCGGTGGTGCAAACCACGGGCACACGCGCTCTCCCTCTCTCTCTCTCTCTCTCTCCCTCTCTCTCTCTCTCCCTCTCTCTCCCTCTCTCTCCTTCTCGTGCCTTCCCGCCAGCCGCCGCGCGCAATGAGAAGTGAAATCGGTGAGCGCGAAGGATGGAGCAACCCCTCCCCTCCCTCCCTCCTCTCCTCCCTACCTTCTTTCCTCCCCTCTTCTCCTCTGCCCTCTCTCCTCCTCTCCCTTCCTCTTCCCCTCTCCCCTCCTCCTCTCCGACTCTCTCATCCTCTCCCCTCCTCCTCTCCCTTCCTCCTCCTCTCCCCTCCTCCTCTCCTCTCCTCCCCCCTCCTCCTCTCCTCCCCCCTCCTCCTCTCCTCTCCCCTTCTCCTCTCTTCTCCTCTCCTTTCCTCCCCTCGTCAGCTCGCTGCAGCATCACATGGGCCACCGGTCAGATACCCTGGGAATGGTGCAACACACACCATGTAGAGTTGCTCTCCCTTTCACAGAGACTGCACACACACGCACACGCACCCACACGCACACACAGCAGGTGCAGGCGTGTGATGAGAGAGGATGGGGGAAAGTTGAAGAATGGCTTGCTGCTGTATTTTACTGCTTCCACGTGATTCAAAAAAACAATTACAATGCTGAGAAAGTGGTGCAAGCCCAGTCTCTCTTTCTCTCTGTCACACACACACACACACACACACACACACACACACACACACACACACACACACTTATAATCTCTCATTGGACTGCAGTTTAGAGTAGAAAGTGAACAAACACTATAATGAAACAATAAACATAATAAATATAAGATTATTTTATTCATCACATATAATGTACAGTGTACAGGCACAGTGAAATGTTGCTGCTGTTTATGCTACAGAGAAACTCTAATACTCAATTACAAATGTCAAATTAACAAATTACAATTTACAAAATAACAATTTTACAAAGTAACACAATTGGTACCCTTTCTGTAAGTATAGAATTGGCTGGGTTATTAGATAAGGGTCTGGATGGATTATGTACATGCTCTATGGATTTGAACAAATCAGGTCATGACTGAAGACTGTGTAGCCTAATGCACGCATGGGTCTGTGCTGATGCTCATCTAAGTGGTGTAACACAGGTCAACACATGAGCAGAAGCACGTGTAGACTACAGCGCCCCCCTGCGGCGCGCGGCTGCACTCGCTGTGTTTGGAGCGGGTGACGTCATGGATTCTCGTTTAGTGTCTAGTCTAGAGAGACTTAAACACATTTAAGTCCCACATGAAGTGGCTAGCGCCAAGAAAGTTTTTATTATGAGACATTTCGCATACGAATGGTGCGTGGTGGTGGAGTCGGTAAACGCAGAGGTGCCCATATCATTTAACTCAGCATCCGTTTCAACCACAAGAGGGCGTCGTTACACTGAAAATATGATTTACCTGTGTGTAATTTATCTTACTTTATCTTCCAATTCAGTGAGCCTTGTTCAAGTCCATGGCCCTGCTAGGCCTTGTTCCAGGGTTAGGGTTAGCCTTGCTCCAGGGTTAGCCCTGCTAGGCCTTGTTCCAGGGTTAGGGTTAGCCTTGCTCCAGGGTTAGCCCTGCTAGGCCTTGTTCCAGGGTTAGGGTTAGCCTTGCTCCAGGGTTAGCCCTGCTAGGCCTTGTTCCAGGGTTAGGGTTAGCCTTGCTAGGCCTTGTTCCAGCTGTCTGGGAAGTAAGTACCTGGACAGTGCAGGAGATGCAGAGCTACAGACAGGAAGAGGATGTGAAAATATCACAGTATGAGTCCATGAGTTCTGAGCACAGCGGGGTTAGCCCTGTGTGGATCAGGTTTTTATTTGTGCTTTCATTGGATCATGTGGTTTATCACTACACCACACATGAAAGCTTTGGAAACTTACAGAAGACAGACAATAAATTAGATTTGGTGTTGTGCCCCACATAATTTGAATATTGTAATGATGGCCAAATAACTGGGTCAGTGGCAGAAAGCACTTCTTCGCATTTGCGGTTTATTTCACAATTACACACACACACGTTTTTCCACACGAAGACACTGTGTTAACATCATGTTTATGTGTAAGAGCTTCCTTGTTCTAGAACTGTGACTACTGGTGTCACTTGTTCTTACAGAAGGCTTTACCAGACGATGACTGGGATGTTCTCAGTCTACCTACTCTAGACAAATGTAGGCTCGCTTTGGATAAAGGCATCTGCTAAATGACTAAAATGTAAAATCCTTACTGTATGTATATGCTGTAATGTCATCATGTAGCCAACAGAACCCACAGAATGCAGAGATCATGACTTGTCTTGAATCCAGACCCAGGAACATGCATACATGACTGAAGTACACTTGACTGACTAGAGCCTGCATGGTTTAGTCATGTTTATGCTGTGTTGTGTGTTGTTAGCCTTTACTAACCTTCTGGCAAAGGTAGGCTGAAGCAGCACATGCATACGGCTGTGTTTGTGCTGCTGTCCAGTGTTACTGTTCTGCTGAAGTCAGGCCTGCCTGCAAAAAAACTCCCTCAGTTTCAGGCCTTGGTTCACTTTTACACAGTGCTTTATAACACGCAAATGACTATATGAACAGTAATCTATCTTCAGTCATTAACAAAAGTGTCCAACAATTGAATCATGGTTTGTGTCACTGACATATGAGTTTAATGGTTGGTATTAAAAAAGCAAGTGAGATTGCTGGGTTTATAAACAAACTCTGGCACTGATTCATGACACACTGTCGTACAGTACATTCAAGTTTTAAAATACATTTCTTGCATTTAGAAAATAAGATATTGATAAATTAATAGAGCAATATTCTTACTTAATATCCATACTGGTATTTGGGTTGACTGCAAACATAAAAAACAACCTTTGTTAAGTGAACTTTCCTAAAGTTAATGTAATCATGGATACCTGCACTATAATGGTTCTATCATATTACTCTTTCTACACAGGCAGAGATCCATCTTGAATTGACACTTTCAAAACCAAAGTCAATCTGAAAGATTGTTGAAATCTAAAATAACATGAAAATATAACTACTTCATGCTACCAACGTCACTCAAATAAATTACTAATGATGAATAGTGGGTGGTACTGATACGCGACAGAGCACACAAGCGTTGTATTCACTAAGGGCAGAGGGGCTCCACACACGTTGAATAAGACCCGGTTCACATGCGCTTTCTCACACAAATTATCATGAAGGGAGGCAAAAAGAGACACTGCAAAATTGAGGACAAAATCAGTGTACATGAACCTTCTCCAAAACCCTGAGCAACCTGTGTGTGTGTGTGTGTGCGTGTGTGTGTATGTGTGTGTGTGTGTGTGTGTGTGCAATGCATGCGATTCTGAGTCATGTAAGCTGCACCTTTGATTTGATTTCCTGACAAAAATATATATAAATCAGATCTTAAAAATGAATCGCAACATGAACAGACGTAATGACACACAGCTATGAGAAGCTCCCCCTCCTCCTCCTCCTCCTCCTCCTCCTCAGGCCTTGTACTTCTCCTTCCCCGTCTCGCTAATGACACAGATGTGCTGGAAACAAAAGGCACAGCGATTAACAACTCCAATTCGCCTTATTCACCTGGCAGCCATATTGGTCAGTCTGACGTAATTGGGGGTGCGGATGCAGAAGTGCCCGTTGACTTCAATGTTATAGGTTCACTGTAAAAACACCACTTCAAGAACTGAAATAGTCAAAATAACAGGCTGAATACACTATCGGGGTTACAAACTCATCATTACCAGACTCACTTCACTGCTGTTGTTTTCGCGTTTGGAAATACATAGAGGTGAATGAGCCATAGTTGCATTTACTCCCATGCATTTCCAAACGCGAAAACAACGGCAGTGAAAAACAATCAAATTCTGGTAATGATGAGTTTGTAACCCCGATAGTGTATTCAGCCTGTTATTTTGACTATTTTGGTTCTTGAAGTGGTGTTTTTACAGTGAACTTTTAACATTGAAGTCAACGGGCACTTCCTCATCCCCACCCCCAATTACGTCAGACTGACCTGAGGTGAATAAGGTGAATAAACGTGAATTCTGCATGTTCAGCATTCTCTACTAGCTACTCGGTCTGAAGTTGGGGACTGTACTTACGTTTAGATCTCTAAAGTACTCGTTGTAGTCTAGCGCGTATCCCACCACAAATTTGTCGGGGACTTCAAAACCTACAACTACAACAACACATTGAAACAAGAGATGAAATAGGTGATTGTGAGAGCAGGAACCCTGAAATACGTGATTGTGAGAGCAGGAACCATGCCGCTTCATATGCGCAGTAAAGTAGTTCCGTATGACCTACAGTATGTAGCCCTAAATGTATATTTAGTTAACGATACTGGAACGATACTGCTTCAATTCAACTCTTAATCCAATAAATCTTTATTGTCCCTGGAGGGCAATTCAACTTTGTGCAACTTACAGTCTGGTCTGTAGCCAACACTCCTCGGAGTTCTCTTCACCAACAAACTGAGGGCAGAAACAAGGATGATGAGCAAATGACTGGAGCTGCTGTACTAGGGTAGTCCTAACACATAGAGAAGCATAATAACACAGAGAAACACGATAACACACAGAAACACGTCTGTTCACAGATAATAACACACAGAAACACATAACACATAACACACAGAAACACATAACACACAGAAACACAAAATAACACATAGAAACACATACTAACACGTAGAAACAGATAATAACACACAGAAACAAACAATAACACACAGAAACACATAACACACAGAAACGCATAACACACAGAAACACATAACACACAGAAACACATAACACACACACAGAAACACATAACACACACACAGAAACACATAACACACCGAAACACATAACACACAGAAACACATAACACACAGAAACACATAACACACACACAGAAATTCAACACACAGAAACACATAACACACAGAAACACATAACACACAGAAACACAACACACAGAAACACATAATAACACACACAGACACATAATAACACACAGAGACACATAACACACAGAAACACATAACACACAGAAACACATAACACACAGAAACACATAACACACACACAGAAACACATAACACACAGAAACACATAACACACAGAAACACATAACACACAGAAACACATAACACACAGAAACACATAACACACAGAAACACAACACACAGAAACACATAACACACAGAAACACATAATAACACACACAGACACATAATAACACACAGACACATAATAACACAGAGACACATAACTCATTGAAACATGACAGTTGGATATTGGTACGTAAGCACAGCACAGCCATGCGAGCACTCGCACACAAACACACTACGTGTCCTGGTTCAAAGCTCTTTAAGTGGACAGATAGTGATGCCCTGTTCTGTACCTTGACCTGATGGCCTGATAATGGAGATATTATATATGCTTAACTTCAAGAGCACAGCAGTCCGGAGTCCGATAGATACCCCCGTGTCTGCTGTGGATGTCCGTAGAATGTTCTCTCTCCTATGATGCTTTTAGCCTCTCTCACTCTGAAATGTAATTTAATGTAATGTATTGCTTTATAAATGTTCTTAGCCGGTAGACAAACATACTCCTGGAGCTTGCTCGATCGCCTTGTTGAGAGGGGTCAGGGAAGAATTTTTACAGCTCACTTATCTGGCCCCCGGGTGAATTCTGTTTTTTTGCTTCCCTCTGGAATATGTAGAGTGGGTCGTATGCCCACCTCCCTTGTTCTCTGTAAAGCGCATTGTGTTGCCTCTGGGTATGAAATGCGCTATACAAATAAAGCTTTGATTGATTGATTGATTGAGCAGTGTAGATTTCTAGGACCTAACTGGTCTTTGCTTTACCTGGCTACTTTCACCATTTTTGGGTTGTACTGTTTGAGAAGTTGGAGAAGGGTCTTCATTGTTTTTCCTGTGTCGATGATGTCCTGTACAAGACAAGGAAGAGTTAGAATGACTAAACAAAATGTTCATAACACTTTAAAAAAAAAAGTTTGAATTGTGACATACTGGAGCTCATGATAACACATTTGACTAGCTACTGGACACATACCTCCACAATCAGGACATTCTGTGAAAAAGAGAAAACAGAGGTTTATACGCCAAAGAAAACAGAGCGCCTCAGATTTATCTGTAAATAAGTAACAATCACTTGAGCAAACTGAGGTGGTACGAGGCCAGGGATATCTCATGGCAGCTGGCCACTTTCATTTGTACGTGGTGGAGTATGTGGAAACCTTTGAAACCATCATGAAAACTGATCAAACCAAATATATGTTATTCTCACATAGGAATGTACCTGATAACTTGGGTTTAGTTACTGGGTTTAGACACCACACCAGGGCCCACACTAGGTCACAGACTGGATTATTTATATTATATATATATATAATATAAATAATCCAGTCTGTGACCTAGTGTGGGAATATATACTGTGTGTGTGTGTGTGTGTGTGTGTGTGTGTGTGTGTGTGTGTGTGTGTGTGTGCGTAGCTATTAGGGCAATTCAAAGGTTGATGTTTGTAATTGCTACATGAGTAGAGCAGTACAATGTATATTGTAATGATATTTTTTTTATAAAATAGTGAGAAGAGGAAATGGTTCTTTGAATTACACTACGACCAGAGTCCTAAAACTACTAATGATTAAAACAATGACAGATTATATTAGATGCGTAATTCAAACATTCAACCCTAATGTCATTAATAAAAATCTGTATTCACAGTGAGAAAGTGAACAATTTGAGAGAAGTGCTCACCTTCCCTGTCAGCGTAGACAGGTCGTCCCCTCCGATGACTTTGATTTCCCCGGTGGACTGGTCATTCTGTGAACACACTCAGAGTCAGGGCCTCGGTCAGTGTCTGTAGGAGTCAGTGTCTGTAGTAGACTGTCAGAGTCAGTGTCTGTAGTAGACTGTCAAGAGTCAGTGTCTGTAGTAGACTGTCAGAGTCAGTGTCTGTAGGAGTCAGTGTCTGTAGTAGACTGTCAGAGTAAGTGTCTGTAGTAGACTGTCAGAGTCAGTGTCTGTAGGAGTCAGTGTCTGTAGTAGACTGTCAGAGTCAGTGTCTGTAGTAGACTGTCAGAGTCAGTGTCTGTAGTAGACTGTCAGAGTCAGTGTCTGTAGGAGTCAGTGTCTGTAGTAGACTGTCAGAGTCAGTGTTATGATATCCTATTCTCTAGGGTGATGTGGTGAGTATATAGGTGGTTATGATGTCATATCCTCTAGGGGGGCACCAATGATCGCGGGGGGAGGGGGGGGGGGCGTTAAGCCTCAGACAGTTTGAGGCCTAAATATCATGTTTAGTTAGACAAATATTTGTTCAAGAATCATGTCATTGACATGTCACAGAGCAGTTGTAACGAAATACATGATTATGTCCGATGAAGGGCCTACATGCCTTGCCTCTACTACACTACAATACCACAGAGTGCATCTGGATAGTACTCACACCCCTTCACTTTTAAGTCCCAATGATTGTCACACACCTGACTTGAGAGGTGGTGAAATTAGTTCTCCGCATTTGACCCATCCCCTGGGGGAGCGGTGAGCAGCAGCAGTGCCGCGCTCGGGAATCATTTAGTGATTTAGCCCCCCAATTCCAACCCTTGATGCTGAGTGCCAGTTTGACTGACTTGAGTGTCAGTGCTGAGTTTCTACATTTGTTATGTCTCAAAAATCTACACACAATACCCCATAATGACAAAGTGGGGAAAAAAAGATTTTTTTAGTAAATGTTTTTATTAAGTTTTTAATGATGTACATAAGTATTCATTCCCTTTGCTATGGCACTCAAAATTGAGCTCAGGTGTATCCTGTTTCCACTGATCATCCTTGAGATGTTTATACAACTTGATTTAAGTCCACCTGTGGTAAATTAAATTAATTGGACACGATTTGAAAAGACACACACCTGTCTATATAAGGTCCCACAGTTGACAGTGCATGCCAGAGCAGAAACCAAGCCATGAAGTCAAAGGAATGGTCCGTAGACCTCAGACACAGGATTGTATCGAGGAACAGATTTGGGGAAGGGTACAAAATAAATCTGCAGCATTGAAGGTCTCAAAGAGCAGAGTGGTCTCCATCATTCATAAATGGAAGAAGTTTGGAACCACTAGGACTCTTCCTAGAGCTGGCCGCCTGGACAAACTGAGTAATTGGGGGATAAAGGCCTTGGTCAGGGAGGTGACCAAGAACCCAATGGTCACTCTGACAGAGCTCCAGTGTTCCTCTGTGGAGATGGGAGAACCTTCCAGAAGAACAACCATCTCTGCAGCACTCCACCAATCAGGCCTTTATGGTCGAGTGGCCAGACGGAAGCCACTCCTCAGTAAAAGGCACATGACAGCCCGCTTGGAGTTTGCCAAAAGGCACCTAAAGGACTCTCAGGCCATGAGAAACAAGATTCTCTGGTCTGATGAAACCAAGATTGAACTCTTTGGCCTGAATACCAAGCGTCACTTCACTAATATGGTGAAGCATGGTGGTGGCAGCATCATGCTGTGAAGGTGTTCAGAAGGGAACTGGGCGACTAGTCTAGATAGAGGGAAAGATGAACGATCTAAATGAAAACCTGCCCCAGAGCGCTCTGGAACTCAGACTGGCGTGAAGGTTCACCTTCCAACAGGACAACGACCCTAAGCACACAGCCAAGACAACGAAGGAGTGGCTTCTAGACACGTCTGTGAATGTCCTAGTGTGGCCCAGCCAGAGCCCAGACTTGAACCCAATCCAACATCTCTGGAAAGGCCTGAAAATAGCTGTGCACCGACGCTCCCCATCTAACCTGACAGAGCTTGAGAGGATCTGCAGAGAAGAATGGGAGAAATACCCCAAATACAGGTGTGCCAAGCCTGTAGAGCGTCATCTGCCAAAGGTGCCTCAACAAAGTACTGAGTAAAGGGATCAGTTGTTTTATTTTTTATACTTATAAATATACATATTTATATTTGCAACATTTTCTAAAAAACTATTTTCCCTTTGTCATTATGGGGTATTTATTGTATGTAGATTTTTGAGGGGGAAAAAAAGAATTTAATCAACTTTGGAATAATGCTGTAACAACAACATTTTGAAAAATTAAGGGGTATGAGTAATGTTACTGCTAAACTGTCAAAGCGCTTTATTGAACTCTTACTTGTACCTGATAGAACCCCCCCTCACACACACCTCCCCCCGCAAATTCCATCAAGTGTGAGTTAGGGGGCTCTGGGGAAGAAAGGTTGGGAACCCCTGCTCTGGGATTATGTGGTGAGTATAAAGATAGTAATAATGTCCTATTCTATAGGGTGATGTGATGAGTATACCGGTGGTTATAATGTCATGTTCTCTAGGGTGATGTGATGAGTATACCGGTGGTTATAATGTCATGTTCTCTAGGGTGATGTGATGACTATATAGGTGGTTATAATGTCATGTTCTCTAGGGTGATGTGATGACTATATAGGTGGTTATAATGTCATGTTCTCTAGGGTGATGTGATGAGTATACCGGTGGTTATAATGTCATGTTCTCTAGGGTGATGTGATGAGTATACCGGTGGTTATAATGTCATGTTCTCTAGGGTGATGTGATGACTATATAGGTGGTTATAATGTCATGTTCTCTAGGGTGATGTGATAACTATATAGGTGGTTATAATGTCATGTTCTCTAGGGTGATGTGATGTGCTCATCTTACACAGTAGCTCTTCAGCCTAATGAAATCCACCGTCATGGGGATCGAACGGTCGCTGTTGCGGTTCAGGGCTTTGATGTAGTCCAGCAGGTCCGCGAAGAACTTGTAGCCCCCCTTGAGCACGCAGAGAGCCACGATATGGTGCCCCCCCATGTCCTTCATGATCTCCCTGGCGAGCCTCTCCGTCCTGGCTCCAGGGGGCCCGGGGTCAGGGGAGACAGAGGGGGCTCGGTCAGTTCAGATTTCTGTTACAGTCGGTCACAGTCTTTGAGGCCCTTCTTTTTTAAGCACTGAAAATAGATGCGTGTGTGGGAGTGGTCTAGCCAGCTAGCCAGGAGGACGTGATTAGTACAGTAACTTGTGTTGTCCTTGTATTTGCTATTTGAGTCGATTGCCGCCGGTCAGAAGGAACCCACCTGTCCAAGATGAGTCCGTGTGGAATGTAGACCCTCTCCAGGTCGGAGGCGTAGTGCTTCGGTATGCAGAACAGGTCCAGGTCATACCCCTGCTCATCATCGCTGATCTGGAACACACAAGAAACAAAACCACCACACGCTCAGGATCTGTTGATTTAAGCGCACATGACGTGGGAGAGCCATGACGCAGCAGAGGGAAGGGGGAGACGGGGGAAGGACTGGGGCAGTAGAGAGAGAGAGAGAGAGAAAAATCCCTAGAGGTTATTAACTTCTTCACCCGCCCCCCCCCCCTCCCCTCCGGTCTAACTGGTTCTGTTGACTTTCCACAGGGAAAACACAAGAAACACTCGCCTGAAGGACAAACGCACCAGATTAGGCCCTGTCATGCAGTCTGGCCCTCAACACTGACCAAGGGCAGGGAGGGGGCAGAACGTGTTGCCTCTCACCAACCCCGATTCTTTCGAAAAAGGAATCAGGTCCACTCCAACCATGACGTTACCCACCGTATCTCTCCGTTCTGAACTACACCAACATCGTTGAGTTGAACCCATAAAAGATTCTGGTATTAACCAGTAGACACACAACTTCTGTTCAGAAATATCAAGCTAATTCTATAAAAGGGGAGAGGGGCTCAGGGGGGGTTGGTAGCAGGGGGCGGGGCAGGGGATAGGGGGGGGTTTGGTAGCAGAGGGGAGAGGGGATGACGGGTTTGGTAGCAGGGGGGGGGGGGGGGGGTGACGGGTTTGGTAGCAGGGGGGGGGGGGGGGGGGTGACGGGTTTGGCAGCTGGGGAACATTCAGTTCCTGGCCACCTGCGATTCACAGCATCATGAGACGAGACAACACCTTGGTGCTCAGCCGGTTTTTACTGACCTCTCACTCAAAGAGCTACAGACCTCAACTTTCAAGTCCAGGGTCAGAGAGGAAAGAGGACAACAGTTTGGCGCTGAATGTACCCGACTGAACGGCCTGTAGTCCAGTGGGATCTAACGCATGCAGCATTTCAGCATGAGAGCATTGATAACCTGTAAATGCAATGAGCTCACCAGTCAAAACAGTTTCAAGATAACATTTTGGAAGATCACTGTTGCATTAGCTGCCATGGTCATTTCTCATCTTCCAGCGCTCAGTCTCGCACACAGAGGGCCCTCTATGCGCACAATAGTTTCCAAGGCAGTATGTCATCTTCAATTATTGTTCAACCACTGTCAGCATATCTGCCAAACCGCAGAACATTGTTCTCTCTTAATTATCCTCAAGACGCAGGTGATATCATTCATCTCTTTCATTCTTACTATATTGAGTTTTATGAGGATGGGCTCTAACGTTACGGTACAATGAAACACTTTAACCGTAGCGACCAGCTAGCTCACTGTGATCTTCAATCAGAACTTGCAGATTTGCCAAATGTAACATTGTTTCTTTTTTTCTGTGATGTCGTTAGAACATGTAGCCTACTAACATAGCCTATTAGTAAATTATAATTCGCCATACAAACACTGTCTTTTAGCGCGGAGTCGGTTACCGTAATGTTTCCTATATTAGAAGCATGGCCCACATCACGTGTCCTCACGTTACATACGCGCAATACAGCAGGCCATGAAATATTATACAGTAGGCTATATTAGGTTATCCGGATTCATACATAAGATATAAAATATTTCAACCAAGTTACTATCTGGGGTCAACGTTTCACTTAAATTATTATTTCCGTAGTTTTTATGTTTTTCTCCACAAAATAGCTTCCTTACAACCATTTCCATAGGAACTCTAACGTCGGCTAACAAATAAGCAGCGCTTCGCAGCAGAGCAGACTCGTTATATGAGCTCGGTTCAGACTTACCACCACACAGGGGCTGTTGGTCGCCATGTCAGTTTGTCCCACTGTTGCTTGCTGCGATCGCTCCCTTCTTGACAGAACACACTCTGCTGACTGGCGACGTACAGGCACCCTTTTACAGTACACACCATCCACCTACTTACAGTAGGACTGCTACTGGTGCGGGTTCAGATTCTTCCGCAAAGCCCCTCTAGCGCTGCAGCGACAGATACACAGACCGATCCTATCGACCAATCACATCGATGGGAGTCGCATGCACCGCCCAGGTTCACGCAATGCGGAAGTTCACTGTAGAATCTATAGAAAAATATTTAAAATTACCATGAAATGACCGTTCGACACCAAGCCAATTACTATAGTATAATTGGTAAGCGTATTAGCCTAATGAAGGGCATTACTACTACTACTACTACTACTACTACTACTACTAATAATAATAATAATAATTATTATTATTATTATTATTATAATAGCCTAATAATAATTGTATTTATATAGCACTTTTCTAACAATTCAGTACACATTTCTTATGAGAAAAAGACAAGATTACACAAATAAACAGAAATAAAAGTACAAAAGGAATTAAATTAATACAATAAAAAATAAATAAACAACAAATACTCAGTATATCAACTGGTGACTGCATTGCATCTGGAAGGGATCAAGACTCAGACACCACCGTTGATTTCAGGGCAAATAAACAAACTGTCATATAGAATACAGATTATTAAAGATGACGTGAGGCTGTCTTGAAAGACTATTGGATAATTGGGAAGGAGCATTAGTTGTGCATTGTTTTCAGACAAAATATGGTGCAGTCCCATATGCTTGGGATAAGGTACTTCCTTTTGAATGTTTGAGGTTAATGTGATGGAACTGCACCATGCTTGGGATGTCAATATAAACTTGACATTCATTTTCTTTCAGGATACCTTTGTCAGTGTTGGTCTTTGGTTGACATTATGCTATAGCAGGGACTGGTAAGTAACACGTGGTAACACGTGAATGTCTACTCACTTTATTGCTGATTTAAAGTTCCTAATACATTGATTCCATCTTCTAGGGGACATATATGGATGGAGTGAAAATGACAAGCGCATATATAAAGCAGGTGATCCTTTCTTGGGCAGTAAAGGATGTGGAATTGATTATGAAGTTGATGACATCTACGATGACTCTGAGCCTCTTCCCAGCAGTTCTCAGTACGGCCCAAGTCATTATTCAAGTGGTACCTCCAGCAGCATGAAGCCACAGCCCCAGACTGGCAACCAGCCCCATCCCCGCCAACACCCCCAGTCCCCAACCTGGCAACCAGCCCCATCCCCAGCCCAGCTACCAGCCCCATCCCCGCCAACACCCCCCGTCCCCAGCCCGGCTACCGGTCCCAACCTGGCAACCAGCCCCATCCCCAGCCCAGCTACCAGCCCCAGCCCCCAGCCCGGCTACCGTCCCAACCTGGCAACCAGCCACATCCCCGCCAACACCCCCAGTCCCCAGCCCGGCTACCGGTTCCAACCTGGCAACCAGCCCCATCCCCGCCAACACCCCCAGTCCCCAGCCCGGCTACCGGTCCCAACCTGGCAACCAGCCCCATCCCCAGCCCAGCTACCAGCCCCATCCCAGCTACCAGCCCCAGTCCCCAGCCCGACTACCGGTCCCAACCTGGCAACCAGCCCCATCCCCGCCAACACCCCCAGTCCCCAGCCCGGCTACCGGTCCCAACCTGGCAACCAGCCCCATCCCCGCCAACACCCCCAGTCCCCAGCCCGGCTACCGGTCCCAACCTGGCAACCAGCCCCATCCCCGCCAACACCCCCAGTCCCCAGCCCGGCTACCGGTCCCAACCTGGCTTCTTGCCCCAGCCCAGCTACCAGCCCCATCCCCGCCAACACCCCCAGTCCCCAGCCCGGCTACTGGTCCCAACCTGGCAACCAGCCCCATCCCCAGTCCCAGCCCCATCCCTGCCAACACCCCCAGTCCCCAGCCCGGCTAACGGTCCCAACCTGGCTACTGGCCCCATCTCGGTACCGGCCCCAGCACCAGCCCAGCTACCAGCCCTATCGTGGCTACCAGCCCATGATCCAGACTGGTGACCGGCCCCCACCGGCCCCAGCCTGACTCCCAGCCGCAGCCCCAGCACAGTAGTACCTTGTACCGTCGCCTCACAGCAAGAAGGTCTCCGGGTCTTCCTGTGTTTGCATGTTCTCCCTATGTTCACAAGGGTTTCCTCCCAAAATAACCCAATATGAAAAACATGCAGAAGAACAAGCCTGACGAGGACGGACAGGAGCGCTTGGTTGGCCCCCGGGCACGCGCCTACTGTCTGCTCCCGGATGCCCTTGGGAGAAGGACGTCAGGATGGGTTAAGTGCAGTAGAGAAGTTTCATCGGTGGACGCTTCCATCATTATGTGTGTGCATTTCGGCGTTGCCACCTACCACCGTGTGATGTGTCTTCACTGCGTGATAAATGAAGATATTTGTTGTTGTTGGTCTTCCCAGACCTAATAACGCCTTCTGAGGATAGTAATAGGGGTGGGGGGCGTCCTGCTCTGTCAGAAGTCCACCACCAGCACCTTGGTCTTGCTGATGTGCAGTTGTCTGTCTCCTTCACATCGCCAACCATTGGAGAGAAGGCTTTCATCGTTTGAGGTGAGTTTCACTAATAATATTATCTATACCGAAGAGCAGACCGAGTGAAAAAAGCTTATGGAGAAATGAATGGTTCTTGACAGCCAGGAACGTGCTCCTGCCTCAACTCCCTGGACCAGAGCTAGAGGAAACAGTGCTTTGACAGTGGAAGAGTAGCTAGCTAGCTACGCACAGTTACACTGAGAGGCTAGTGCTGTAAGGAGTCTCTCTGAATGGCTCAGGCATTGGGGAGCAGCCGAGGTCTGCCAAGTTAGGCTTCTGGAGCAGCCTGAGATTGCACTTTGATCAATAACGTCACATTGAGTGAGAAGCAGGGCGAATGTAACACAATGGATAGAAGTTGCAGATCTATCATACTCCACTGAATCCTTTCATTTAGCTGCAGATGGACGGACATGTCAAAAAGCTTGTGAGTCGACAGGATGATATGCGTGAGGCACAGGCGAATGAAATTATTACACACAGTAATTTACTCAAAATAAGAGTAGATTCTGTAGGCCGAGAGGAATCCAATGATGACCACCTCTTGACATTTGCTCAATGTTTCGTTAGATCGCTGAATAGAGGGGGATACGCTCCCAACTGAATGGTAGATGCAGCCATTATACATTTCACAAGATGACTCATATAGGCCGTTCGATCCTGTTGGATAGATCAGGTAGAGTATGGCCAGATCGTTATGTGATGTGTCATAAGCTGAGAATTTGCTTTTTCACTCAACTGTACATGATGACCTGCATCATGGTGGTGGGGGACGACAGCTTCACCCGTATTTGACAGTATCCTTGTTGATTAACAGATACAGTATGAGCTAACTACTATTCATAATAGCCTGGCTTAAGTTACATTACAGGCTACATGTATGAATTCCTACAGTCGTGGTGGGGTTGATGTCCTGGTATTTGACCATCCCAACTAGTAACATGAGCAAGCTAGCTATTGTCATCAAACTATCAAAGCACTAACAGATAAATGTACTTACAGGTCAGAAGTATATGAAACTGTCACCACAATGTTTTGAGTACGCATCAATAGTGGGCTGGTCACTAGTAAAGTACAAAAAACAAAATGGTCACAGTCAAAACAGTTGGTTGAATAATCATTCCCACATGTACAGGTATAATACAAAATGTGTATTGTATATTTAAGCTCATACATTACATGAACACATGTAACTGCAGATACTGAAAACAGTACAAGTGTGTCAACACGTCTCTACTGAACAGCATTGTCTGTGAAATGAAAACCTCGTAATAGTTGAAACAATTCAAGTGCATGCTATAGCAGAGGAACTTTAATCTTGACTGACTGAAAGTCACAGCTATTGAACATTATTCAGGATTATAATACAGAAGTAACATGAAAAAAACCCCAATTCATGACAGAAAATGGCTAATGTAAAAAGTAATTTCTTGAGACAAATGATTACATTATACAAAAGAAATAATGATTTGGAAGAAGACACAAACAGGTAGAAGGCCTTGAGAAGCTAGAGGAGAAGAGTTTGGTATAGAACAAGGAGACTAACTGTAAGCAACCATGGATAGACAGTAAATAGTTCCCAGTCATGGCTCATTACGAGTAATACAACATGTATTATTACAGAGAGACCACAAGTGGGCGCTGGCTACAATTGTCATGTTTTATTTCCCCCTGCAGTGGTGTTTTGCTCTTGGCAGGATACCACAGTCAATCTGAGGCCTTATGTAGCTCATTCACTATTTATGAATGTTGAAGACGGGGACTGATGGGATTACCTGATTGATGTGTGTGTGTGTGTGTGTGTGTGCGCGCGCGTGTGTGGGCGGGGGGAGGGACTGGGTAGGGTCGATTGATGGGTCTGGTTGGTTCCCCACTTTGTGAGTTATTGAACTCCAGTAAAAAAACAAAAAAAACAACTCTTCTCTGTCCTTCAACTCTTGGCATCCTTCTGTCGTCCATGGCGGCCGTCTGTGGAAGAGGACCATGTGAGATGGTCAGTTCAGAGTGCTGTCCACTCCAGCACCAGCATATTTACATGGCACTTTGCTGTCAAGTACACGAGTTGCATTTGTTATTTCAGTGCCCCAGAGTTACCTAGTTGCCATTGGCCTGTGGCGCTGGCAGTGTCTCCCCCTGGTGGACGGCCGCTCGCTCTCTACTGCGGCTCTCCCGTTCCTCGTCTTCCTCGTCCCTCTCCTCGTTCCCACTGTGGTTCTTACAGTACAGCCTGAACACAGAGCACCTCAACATAACCACACGCTGGTTCTAACAGTGCAGCCTGAACACACACTGGGTCTTATAGTACAGCCTGAACACAGAGCACCTCAACATAACCACACCTCTGGGTCTTACAGTACAGCCTGAACACAGAGCCCCTCAACATAACCACACCTCTGGGTCTAACAGTACAGCCTGAACACAGAGCACCTCAACATAACCACACCTCTGGGTCTTACAGTACAGCCTGAACACAGAGCACCTCAACATAACCACACCTCTGGGTCTTACAGTACAGCCTGAACACAGAGCACCTCAACATAACCACACCTCTGGGTCTTACAGTACAGCCTGAACACAGAGCCCATCAACATAACCACACCTCTGGGTCTTACAGTACAGCCTGAACACAGAGAACCTCAACATAACCACACGCTGGTTCTAACAGTGCAGCCTGAACACAGAGCACCTCAACATAACCACACCTCTGGGTCTTACAGTACAGCCTTAACACAGAGCACCTCAACATATAAGCTTAATTCACAGTCCCAGACTAGTAAATGTTATCAAAGCGGATAGGTGCCATGATTGCCCACTTCATTGCTATTCCATGCAGATAATATCGCCTTCTGACCAAAGCAAGACAGCATAAGGCAGAACGTTTTTTGGCCCAATGTCAACTGGTAGCTCTGGTTAGCTGGGACTGGTAGGCACCAGAAACGTCATGTGAAGTTTATGTTGAGAGCAGAAAGGGGGGTAAACTCACTTGTAGATGCCACGCGCCATATTCTCTATGTACTTGGCCTTGTCCTGCACTCCGCAATGGTAGTGGTAGGTCTTCACACAAGCTTTGATCTCACATCCGATAGTAGCACCCAACTGGGTACAGAGGGTGCATTTCTGAAAGATAATAGTTGGTTGTATCACGGTCATTATCACATTATTACCTTAAACCTTAATGCTTTGAAGGGGATACGACAACTATGTGCAAAAGTTTTTCCCATTCACCATTCTTTTCCCTCTTTTGATTTCCTGGATGACCGTCTTGATGTCAAAGTTCCCGAACTCTGCGCGGGAGGATGTGGTGAGCTGGACGGTCCCGGAGGAGAAGAGCTGCCGGTCCGGACGGGACGAAAACAAAATGTGCATCAATGGCGAAACGACCATCAAAACATACGATCCTCGGCTAGAAATGACCATCAAAACATACGATCCTCGGCTAGAAATGACCATCAAAACATACGATCCTCGGCTAGAAATGACCATCAAAACATATGATCTTTGGGGATAAATGACCATCAAAACATACGATCCTCGGCTAGAAATGACCATCAAAACATACGATCCTCGACTAGAAATGACCATCAAAACATATGATCCTTGGGGTCCGAGCACGGCCGGACCCCAGGGGGGAGTAGCGCACTGGGCCGCCGCTCCCTGAGGGAGGTTGGTTTAATCTCGGCCAGAGGGGTTCGTCGCGCTACGGCGACCCCGTCTGGTGTAAGAATTACGGTGGCGCGCTGAGAGAGTGGAGGAGTTGTCTGTCTCCTTCACATCACCAACCATTGGGGTTGTGAGTAGAATCCTCAATACTTAGTAGGGGGTAATTGAACACTAGGTCAGGGTCATGGCTACCAAATTGGGTGATAACGGGATAAAATCCGATGGTAAATATTTTTATTTTTTTTAAACAAAAAATAAAACACAGATGATCCTTTATCAAACATACCACATCCCCAGGAATGCTTCAGGCCAGGAGAAGACCAAAATAAGACCAGTCAACAGCGACCGCTAGGTCTCACCATGCACTTGTAGTGAGCGGCGACTTTCTTGGCGTTGTCGGCGTGGAGCACACCCCGCGTCCCCTCCTCCTCCTCCCCAGCGTGGCAGAAGCCGCAACGCAGCCCGCTGTCCCCGGTCACCACCCTGAGCGGCGAGCGGTCTCGCTGGAGCGCAAACACACACACACACACACGCTGGATACACACTCCACACGCTGGATACACACTCCACACGCTGGATACACACTCCACACGCTGGATACAAAAACCTCACGCTGGAGACACACTCCTCGTGGAGTATTATAGTATATAGTATAATATTATAAACTGTGTCGTGTCATCCCATTACTGACAATATCCAGTGTGTATGATCATAGGTGGCTAAAGCTCAAGTGAGGAGGAGTGCGGTTTTGATTTGATTTGCGTTTCTTACATGTGACGAGCTCTCGTCATCCAGCCCCTGTGAAGAGGTCGAGCGCGTGTCGTCCGATTGGCCACGGGATCCAGCTTTGTTCCGGCCCTTCTCAAACCTCCCACGGCCCCTGCTCCCAGGTGGCGAGGAGTCCGAGTCGTTGGCCACGCCGCTCTGTTCCTCTGGGGATAGACAATCACCCAGCCTCAACAACAACAACAACATGGCCACACCACTCTGTTCATCTGAGGATAGACAATCACCCAGCCTCAACAACAACAACAAAAACAACAACATGGCTTTCTATTTGTCGGTCCTTTTGAGGAAGGATGTTTTCACAGAGCTCATATCTCTCTTTTAGGCGTTTGTGAAGAGTACATGCTGATGTCACTGCTCACGCGCTATCATCATCAAACGCAAGAGAACACACCTTCACTGTCCTCCTGGGAGGCGTCCTTGTGTTTGCGACAGTACACCCTGCATCCACAGAAAAGAGACACAAGACAGTGGGATAGGTTAAAGTATGATAGGGGCACAGCAAGATTTCGAACATTTCGCTTTTTTTTTTGCATTCACTGAGTGTAATAGAAAGCTACAGATCCGTGGATCCCAGTCAGAGACGTCTGAATTCTTCAACTACACTTCCACTTCCTGCAAAAACAAGCCAAGTGTTCAAAGCCTCGGCGCCACCCTTTAACAGCGTCATATCTTTACCGTCCTCAGACGCAATAGCAAGCAACATAATGTGAGAGTGGCCGTACAGGTAGATCCCTTGTGAGGGGTTCTCTTTGATCTGGGCCTTGTCCCACAGAGCACAGTAGTAGTGGTACGTCCTCCGGCAGGTCTTCACGTCACAGCCGATGGTGGCACCGGGCCGGTGACAGGACGAGCACATCTGTAGAGGACAGGACACCAGCCGTGACTCTCAGAACACAACTACGACACGCACATTTTAACTATTCATTTATGTCCACGTATTTAAAATTACATACAGGGACACAAATACTAAAGGTGCAGTCCGTATACAATTCACAATTCATGGGCCAGCAGCATAACTTTCTTTTTCACGCATCTTTCAAGGGTACAAGTAGCATCTCCACCATATGTGGCGTCTGCCTATGACAGCAGACACACACACACACACACACACACACAATCTAGTACTGTCGCCTCACAGCAAGAAGGTCTCAGGGCCTTTCTGTGCAGGGTTTGCATGTTCTCCCTGTGATCGCAAGGGTTTCCTCCCAAGAACCCAATACGAAAAACATGCAGAAGAACAGATGCTCTTCAGTCCAGTCCCTGACCAGGACCTGGACTGAGCACTTGGACTTGGTCCCCGGGCCCCATGAACGATGGCTGCCCACTGCTCCTGGCTGCCCCTGGAGGAGGACGGCTTGGATGGGAGAAATGCAGGGAACAATTTCCACCCGTGAACGCGGATGTGTGTGTGTGTGTGTGTTGTGTGTTCACTACCATTTGGTGAATAAAAGACCCTTGAAATCCTGAATTATTATACAACTATAAATTATTATTATTATTATGATGTGGAGAATGTGTTGCCTTGGCAGCCGCGGCCTCACCAGCTTGTTGCCTCTCTTGATCTCCTTCCTGACGTCCTCGATGGAGAACCCTCCCAGGTTCTCGCTGTCCGAGTGAGACGTCACCAAGGCCGAGGAGAAAAGCTGAACAGGGCCATCAGAAAGAGAGACAACGTGAGTGAATGAAGACAAGCAGGGGTGTAGTGTTGAGTCAAGAAGTGAGTTTACTCTGATTAAAGAAGTGGGTATACTCTGACTAAAGAAGTGTGTATACTCTGACTAAAGAAGTGGGTATACTTTGATTAAAGAAGTGGGTATACTCTGACTAAAGAAGTGGGTATACTCTGACTAAAGAAGTGAGTATACTCTGACTAAAGAAGTGAGTATACTCTGATTAAAGAAGTGGGTATACTCTGATTAAAGAAGTGGATATACTCTGATTAAAGAAGTGGGTATACTCTGACTAAAGAAGTGGGTATACTCTGACTAAAGAAGTGGGTATACTCCGACTAAAGAAGTGGTACTCTGATTAAAGAAGTGGGTATACTCTGACTAAAGAAGTGGGTATATTCTCTACCTTGTCTACCTTGTTTAATGATAGGAATTGTGCCTGGTCCCGTGCCAGACGCACAAGGGATACCAAGACTGGCTTTCTTTGAGACAACTCAGAAATAAATGCACAACAGCTGTGAGGAAAGCCCAATCTGACTACTTTTTGGATTTAGTCTCCAAATCCTATTCAAACCCTGCAATGTTCTGGGGTGCTGTGAACTTAACTAAAAACAAACCCTATAGTTCACTGCCTTTGTCTATTCATGTGGATGATCATGTAATCTCTGATCCAAATTATATTAGTTTTGCTTTTATAAGCACTTCACTGAGGCTGGGCACTTATTTGATAGGCTGTATACTGGGCTGGTTCCCTTGGATACTGATTCTGGTTGCGTTCCCCCTTGGGACCGTGTCTCTCATTTCTCCTTTCAGCCTTTTACTCCTAGTGAAACGTTAGGAATCTTGTTCTACTGGTGGGGACAATCTAGATTCGTTTTTTTTATAAAACTAGCAGCCCCAGTCATTAGTGAGCCGTTGTCATGTATTTTTAATCTCTCCATTGCGTCAGGTATAGTTCCTCAGGTTTGGAAATCAGCCCATGTGGTCCCGTTGCACAAAAGGGGTGATAGGGATAAGATGGATAACTATCGTTCCAGATTACCATGCTTAGCCAAAGTTCTGGAGACCTTGGTAAATAACCAACTGAAATATTTTCTTTCAAGTCACTCAGTTATAAGTACTCACCAATCTGGATTCAGAGCTAATCACAGCACCATTTCTGCTGTTACTCTTGTTACTAATGACAATCTCTGGGTTAGACAACAGAAAACATTGTGCTGCCCTCTTTGTAGATCTTTCAAACGCATTTGATACAGTCGATCACTACCTGTTTTAAATAGACTATCTAGTATTGGTTTGGATAGAGGTGCTTGTGATTGGTTTCAGGGCTATCTGTCGTCAACGTGTCAGTGTGTGAAATTGGGTAACATTCTATCTGATTTCTTGTCTCTAGCTAAAGGCTCAGTGTTGGGTCATGTCCTTTTCACAATCTATATTAATGATATTGTCTCTGCACTAACTGGCTGTCATGCTCATCTATATGCTGTATGCAGATACTGTTCAGGAAGCAATTGAGAACCTGCAGCTTTCTTTTAATGTGCTGCAAGTAGCTCTCACCAATCTGAAACTAGTCCTTAATCCTAGCTAATCTAAATTAACGTTGTTTTCTAGAGAGAGTCACTGAGTACAAATATCTTGGTTTGTGGGTGGATGATAAACTCTCTTCCAGGTTTCATGTAGACAGTCTAGCCTCTAAGCTGCGGCAGGAGATTGGCTTCCTGTACAGAAACCGTTCTAGCTTTCCTACGCTCAGCAGGAAGAGTATTGTTCAAGCTGTCATCTTAATCAATCAGTATTAGAGACTATGGTGACACAATCTATAGACATGCTTATTTGACTACCCTGAAACCCCTAGACTGTCCACCATTCCGCCCTAAGATTTATTACGGGTGATAGTTATGACACCCACCACTGTGTTCTTTATGATAAGGTAAGCTGGTCTCCTCTCTTAACTATCACTGGTATTGTTTATTTTCAAAGCCATTATTGGTAAACTTCCACCATACATCTCTTCTCTGTTGGACTGGAGCCTAGGTACCAACCAGACCCGATCAAACGATCAGCTTGTTTATAAGGTTCCTTGAGGGCATTCTGAACTTGGTAGAGCTGCTTTTTCCATGATGCTCCTCATACCTGGAATACTTTACAACAGACTCTAAAGCTTGAGGTACTTCTTCAGTTGCGGAGTTTAAATCCATGGCTCTTGACATTTGTACTTCGACCTGTAATTGTTTTTAATTATAATAATTATAATAATAATATTTTTATTTTTTATTATTATTGTATATTATATTTGTTCTGTTATTTGTGTGAACTCATCAACACTTTAAATGAGGAAAACCTCAGTGCTTTACGAGTATAAATAAAGGTTTGAAATGAAATTCTGACTAAAGAAGTGGGTATACTCTGACTAAAGAAGTGGGTATACTCTGACTTAAGAAGTGGGTATACTCTGACTAAAGAAGTGGGTATACTCTGACTTAAGAAGTGGGTATACTCTGACTTAAGAAGTGGGTATACTCTGACTTAAGAAGTGGGTATACTCTTGACCCTTCACTACACCACTGAAGAAGAGCACACCCATCTTTTTCCCCAGACGGGTTGTCCTGTGGGTGACCAGCAAACCGTCACTGTTGTGTTGTGTACTCACCATGCACTGTTGTTGTGTACTCACCATGCACTGTTGTGTACTCACCATGCACTGTTGTGTTGTGTTCTCACCATGCACTGTTGTGTTGTGTACTCACCATGCACTGTTGTGTTGTGTACTCACCATGCACTGTTGTGTTGTGTACTCACCATGCACTGTTGTGTTGTGTACTCACCATGCACTGTTCTGTTGTGTACTCACCATGCACTGTTCTGTTGTGTACTCACCATGCACTGTTCTGTTGTGTACTCACCATGCACTGTTCTGTTGTGTACTCACCATGCACTGTTGTGTTGTGTACTCACCATGCACTGTTCTGTTGTGTACTCACCATGCACTGTTCTGTTGTGTACTCACCATGCACTGTTCTGTTGTGTACTCACCATGCACTGTTCTGTTGTGTACTCACCATGCACTGTTCTGTTGTGTACTCACCATGCACTGTTCTGTTGTGTACTCACCATGCACTGTTCTGTTGTGTACTCACCATGCACTGTTCTGTTGTGTACTCACCATGCACTTGTGATGGGCTGCCACCTTCTGGCTGTCGGACACTAGGAGCTGTCCACACTCCTTGTCCCGGTTTGTTTTACAGAAGGCACATTTGGGCAGCCGGGCCGCTGCCGTTCCCTTCTTCTGTCCCGACATCTGTCTCTCCCCGTCCGTCTCCTCAGTCCTCTGACCGCCAGTGGACAGCGCTGGCCACGACAAGCACAGTGAGAGAGAGCGTGCTATGTCCTTGACAGCCTCAGCAAGTTGAAGTTTGAATCTTCTTATTGATATGGAATATTATATGATATAGAATATTCAAGATATTGCATCAGCACTGTAATTAAATACTATACAGAATCTAAGTCGAGGACGTATACATGCATGTGTAGCCTGTGACGTGAGTTCGATGCAAGCCAGAAATGCAAAGAGATTACAAGAGTAAAGTAAGAATGTACTGGTCTAGACAAATATCCAAACATGTTGAGGAATTAATGATCATTTACTGATATGGGTGGATACAAACCGTGGGATCAGCCACCATCATATAAATTATATGACATGGGATTCTCATACACAAGAGAGCATTAGCGTTATGCTAATTATTTCAATGGAGTATCAGTCTTTTAAGGGGAATCAAAGTTTACACTTAAAATGAAGGTGAGGAGCATCTGCCAAGAAGTAAGACTTATTAACCTACTACAGTACATAGCTTTCACTTCGAAAATGGACCAGATAGGAAAGGGTTAAAACAGACAGAGTTATAGAGAGGTATTAAATTGTAAGAAGACCTACTCAATCTTTGTATTTGCTCATACAAGAAAAACAGGGTATTTCCACCCCAGTGGCATGCAATGGGCCGCCTGGGCCCAGCTAGCTGCCATGATAGGACAGGAGCTCTCTCTCTCTCTCCGGCCGCGCGGACATGCAGCAACACAACGTGGATGCAGCTCAGCCAAGTAAACAACTACACAAACCCAATCACTCACATTGCTGTAAGACAATAGTGTGCCCAGATGAAACAGGGGATGATTGTTGATATGGCCTACTTAATATCGGCGACATCGGGTGACAGATGCAATCGCGTACAAGATAGCGTAATATATATATTTCTACAGCCTTTAAGTTTGGTATGAAAGGGGGTGTGTGCCTCCTTCCAACTGTATCTGAACTATCTATTTGAATAAGCTCTCTAAACCTGAACATTTCTAAGCGTCGAGGCCCTTTGTCGCAGGATCAAAAGGCCCCGCCACTAACACATGCTAACATTTTTTGTGAAAAGCGATTCGTTTGCTGATTAAACGACCGATTGTATCCCTGTATTTCAGTATGAAAGCGTGCTGAAAGGCGCGGGTAGCCGCTGCTTCCCGAGCTGAGCGCCATACGTGATCTGATCCACTACCGAGGAAGAGAGCGGGGTTTGGGGATATTTACCGCCACCAGCAAGTCCCATCGGCCTACAACTAACAACAGAGGACGACTGCTACTAATAATCCCTTTACCTAAGCGCTGACAGACATCTAGATCTTACCCGTCTCTGTGGTGAGGTTTTATCAGTAGTGTAAAGTGGAGAAGGCAAAGTATTCGAGGTTTGTGATCTGGTGGGTTCCGACTCGCCGCTGCGTAGCATTCGAGTGACGTTGCGTACTGGAAAGACGGCCCTACGTTACGCTAGTTATGCCATAATGCAAATACTTTTCAAATGCTTTTATTTCCATCTGTTATTAAAAATAACATTTTACATTTTTGGGGGTATTATAGGCCGCTATGGTTCCCAGATCGCTGCCTTTTATTATTTTACATACTGTGACATTATTTTTGGACGACGTTTCTGAACGTACAGGCTAGTTTACACATTATGCCCTCAAATGTGTCAAATGTTGGTATAATATTATTCTTGTTATTATTAATTATTAATATAACACACCTTGTATTTTCCACTGGAGAACATGTCATAGCATGGACATGTTTATGTAAATACATAATTGTAGTGATCTCACTGCAAACACAACGCACACATATATTCTATATAAACACATTGCACATAACACATTGCACATATATGCCTACTGTATACAAATCATTTTGCCTCCGTCCTTTGCGCTACTATATATTATGCACTGTCCTGTCTGCACTGTCCTGTCTAGTCCTTGCACCCTATTGATGTATATCCATTATCCGTGTCATGCACCAACTGACCAGAACAAATTCATACTATTTGTAAAAACATACCTGGTAAAATAAAATCTGATTGTGATTCGAATGGCATAGGGTGACTTCTGAAGTTCGAGAAAGATTTTAGATGTAGCCTATTTATGTAGGCTATGCATTCCACATGCGTGGATTTCAGTTAATTAGTCAATTCAGCTGTCAGACCTTCTAGGTCTACAAGATAATTGACCAACCCTCTCTATGATAAAGATTAATGTGAGCTGATTTCAGTAAAACCAAAGACTCTAGAACACGTTTCCATTTACTCTGTCATGTTGTTTTGGACTGGGTGGATGTACGTCTCAAACTTCCGCGGAAGGGTGAGATCCATGAGATCATGGGGGAGATAGGATGGTCATTCGTTTCAGGCAACTATGTGATAACAGATCACATGTATAGGCTAACCGGCTACATACCCTTTTGTGTGCCTTCAATTTAAGGACATGTAAAGAACCGCTCTATGCACTTGACACTTTTTGTTTTGCTTTGAGCGGATTGAACCGTAATTTCCGAGTTGAACATAATACAGATTATGACCGAATGCACTCACCAGTAACCCGGCACACCGCGGGGTGGCCCGGCGGTAGTCAAACTATCTCCATCTGAAGTTGTCTGACAAGCCAAAGCCAACCAGCCACATACTTTGAGCTAGGCTGCTTGCTAGGTCACGAGCGAGTACAGTCTACAATAGCGATGAAGAGCGTACATGTGTACATTATTTAGCATAGCTAGCTAGTCTAGGTAGCTACCTTTGTCCAATAATTCAGATATCGCCTAGCTGGGATACTCGAATACCTATTTGGAAGATCTGAACTCGGTGAGTGGTCTCTAGAGTTAGCTAGCTAGCTAGCTAGCCAGTCTGCCTGTCGAGAGTTTAACAGCTAATGTTAGCAGCGGCTGTGCTAACGTTTGTTCCTCCATCGTTTTTGCTAGCTATAACGTGAATGTCAGCTAGCTAGGTTTGCTTGTACCTTTTGCGATAAGGTGGCTAGCTAGCTCACAACTTCCTGCAAGTTTTGGTTGACGTTAGCCAACGGGAATTTCGTTTGGTTAGTAAAGTTAGCATAGCCTGACACTTAAGAGACAAATAACGGTAACGTTAGCACTAGTCAACTTGGTTGCTTGCAAGCTAAGTGTCTCACGACCAAGTTTGGAAGCTAGCTAGCTAACGTGAGCTGACGGACAACATAAAAACTTGCCAACCAACTATCTAACCTTAGCTAGCTAACAAGCAGTCTCTCAAAGCAGCTAGATAGCCCTGCTGGTTCGGGACGCCCAGTTAGCTAGCCTAGCTGAGTTAGCCTCTGAGCCTAGCTGAGTTAGCCTCTGAGCCTAGCTGAGTTAGCTAGCCTAGCTGAGTTAGCTAGCTGAGTTAGCCTAGCCGAGTTAGCTAGCCTAGCTGAGTTAGCTAGCCTAGCTGAGTTAGCTAGCCTAGCCGAGTTAGCTAGCTGTCAGCGTCAATGTCACGGCCTGGGAAATAGAGCTAGCCTAACGTTATAAGCTAGTTTATAGCTCGATAGTTAGGACATGCCACAAAATGGCTATAATCTAGCAAGTGCCATAATGGTCACCTGAACAGACTGGCGCTGAACTTAAATGGAGTTTGTGATCTGACTGAGGAAAGAAAATGTAGTTTTGTAGCAAGCTCGCTACATTTGATAATGCACAACTGATAGGGACGTCTTATTAGCAAGTTACCGCTGAGGATGACGTTCAGTTCCGCCCAATCATTTGTGACAAGTTTGCCATTTGCCATGTACAGCAAAACAGTTCTCTTTATTTATTTACCATGTTCTCTCATTTCAGAACAAGGTGTCTTTCTTCCCTCCTGGACACGCAGGCTCAACGCATCCCCGCCCACCATGCCGTTCCCTTTCGGGAAGTCCCAGAAGAGTCCTGCAGAGATTGTGAAGAGTTTGAAGGAGAATGTAGCCTACATGGAAAAGCTGGATGCTACAGAGAGTAAAAAATGTGAAAAGGTCAGCTATGATCTGTTCAGAGATTAATATAAGGAAATCTTGTGCTGGCACGGGTTAATGTTGACTTCTGTTCTGATACTACAGTAGGTAGGTAGGTATGCACTGTTGTTGCAACCAAAGATTATAAAATGACAGACTCTGAAACGAGTTGGGTGACACTTGCCGTCCGAGATAATCAAATTACATGCTATCCAACCTCCTGTTAGTGCCTGCAGGCATAATGTGACAGCTGCACAAAGATATGCTGACTGGCACTGGAATGAGGGAAATATATTTTTATTTGATTTTGTTTTATTTTATTATTTTTTTACAATTTGACTGGTGGTGTGAATGTCCTGTCCACTGCCCAGTTTCGCTAGTACATGACGTAACATTCCGGGAACTTCTGGCTTGAAGTTCTGTTTTTGAAACGACTTCATTCCAGGTTGCAGAGGAAGTGTCCAAGAACCTCTCCTCCCTGAAAGAGGTGCTGTGCGGCACGGGGGACAAAGAGCCCCAGAGCGAGGCCGTGGCTCAGCTGGCTCAGGAGCTCTACAACACCAACCTCCTCATCGCCCTCATCGCAAACCTGCAGAGGATTGATTTTGAGGTGGGGGGATGCTCTCCAGGATGACTTTTGTGTGTGCAAAAAGTCATGGTGGTAGTTGTGGTGGTAGGAGAAGGGGGGGGTGGTAGTTCATAATAGTTGTGGTGGTAGGAGGTGGTAGTTGTGGTGGTAGGAGAAGGGGGGGGGGGGGTGTAGTTCATAATAGTTGTGGTGGTAGGAGGTGGTAGTTGTGGTGGTAGGAGGAGGGGGGGTGGTAGTTGTGGTAGGAGAAGGGGGGGGTGTAGTTCATAATAGTTGTGGTGGTAGGAGGTGGTAGTTGTGGTGGTAGGAGAAGGGGGGGGGGGTAGTTCATAATAGTTGTGGTGGTAGGAGGTCGTAGGAGGAGGGGGGGGGTGTAGTTCATAATAGTTGAGGTGGTAGTTGTGGTAGGAGAAGGGGGGGGGGGGTGTAGTTCATAATAGTTGAGGTGGTAGTTGTGGTAGGAGGAGGGGGGGGGGTGTAGTTCATAATAGTTGTGGTAGTTGTGGTGGTAGGAGAAGGGGGGGGTGGTAGTTCATAATAGTTGTGGTGGTAGGGAGTGGGGGTGAGTTCATAGTAGTTGTGTGTTGGGGGGGTGGTTGTGCTTCCAGTCGATACAGGAGACGGGGGGGGGGGGGGGGGGGGGGTTGCTGTGGGGCTCCCTAGCACATTTGCACTCGGCTCATTCTGCTTGTTGGGTTTGTTATGCTTTGTCGCTCGCCACAGGGGAAGAAGGATGTGGTGCAGCTATTTAGCAACATCGTGCGCCGTCAGATCGGCACTCGCACGCCCACGGTGGAGTACATCTCCTCACACCCGCAGATCCTCTTCATGCTCCTGAAAGGGTGAGTATCCCACCTCCAATCCACCACCGTCTCGCCTACTGTACTAAGAACCATGCGTTCTCAGCGCGGTAGCATCCTTATTAAGTGTACTTAAGTCGACTGCATGTGCACTGCCACAGCACAAAGAAGACACCCTACCCGAGCACGACACGTGCACGCACACACACACACACACTCGTGTAGCAGTGTTTCAGTGCTCTTGGCGCACCTGTGCAGGTACGAGAGTGCCGAGGTGGCGCTGAACTGCGGGATGATGCTGAGGGAGTGTCTCCGTCATGAGCCGCTGGCGCGCACCGTGCTCTTCTCCGAGGACTTCTTCTGCTTCTTCCGCTACGTGGAGCTGTCCACCTTCGACATCGCCTCGGACGCCTTCGCCTCCTTCAAGGTAGGGGGGGGGGGGTGTTTTCTATCAAACCTGTGCTGACACACACACACACCCACCCTCTCGCCACTGCGTTATGAAATGGTGATGCTTAAACTGTTGTCTTTTCAGTCCTGTGTCAAATCAACCAAGCCCTCATCCCAGTGAACCTGAAGAGATTTTAAGTGGAATGGACAGGTGAATGCAGTAGGGTGGTAGTAGTATCCCACCAGCTGGTCAGAGAGTTAGTCTTGCGTAACAGCCACCTGGCTCCAGTCCACTCAGGTCATATTCATTACCTAGAGAGGGTACAACATGGGAGATGACCAGAGCCTAACATACCATTTTAATTATCCAGGAATCCAGAAATGCAACATTCAATCCTTCCTACCTTGAGGTAATCTCTGATCTAGCATGAAAGGATAGGTCATGAAAATGTGTGTCTACATGGCTGGTACCTGTCTACTCATATTGGATCAGTGATCTCTCCAGGAAAGTGGTAGGGGAATAACAGTTGCACATTCAGACACTCTGAAGCACAGGGCCTAATGCTGTAATGTTGTAGCACCAAAGGGGACCGGGCTTTTGCTGTACGGGCCCCTCAGTTGTCGAACTTCCTTTCTGAGAATCTCAGACAAGCTGAACCTGTATCATCTTTTAAGTCTCATGTTTTATGTAAAAGCTTTTTCGTATGATTTTTATTTTGTTTAACACATTTCCCCCTTTCCTTTTGCTCTGCTGTGTGGTGCTTTTTATTTTATTCTCTTAGGCTGCGTGCACACTATCGGTATTTTTAAAATGCGCTGCGGATTTCGGCAGCTTATTTTCCATTGAAAATAGTTCAACTTTTTGAGAAATCCACTATGACATGGAGCGTATTTTTATCAGACGACCAATCATAACGGAGGTGGGATAGCAGGCACGGATATCGTGAACCCATCATCGAGTCCGACCAACTCTCTCCTCTTCAGCCTCTAAATTCAGCCGCTACAGCCAGAGCAATCTTAATACTTTTTGACATGACAGTAAAAGCCAAAAAGTTGCGAAGTGCAAGTAAATAATAATGATTACAAGATAAAACATAAGGTTGAATGTATCGAACTTGGGTAGAGTCAAGAATGTTGTTATGGAAACGAAATACACTTCGCGAGAGCCACATCTCTTTTTCAACACAAAATCCTCTCTGGGTAACTTATCCACTACATAAAATATCCGCAGTGTGCACACAGCCTTGCAATGTTTTTTGTGTCATTTTTAATTCTATTCTGTGAGGCCCTTTGTAACCCTGTTTCCAAAAGCGCCAAATAATGTTTGTTCATTTTTTGTGTTTCTAGGATCTTCTTACAAGACACAAGATAATGTGTGCAGATTTCTTGGAGACCAATTATGACAGGGTGAGGATGGTTTTCACCTCCCGGCGGATTCTGTACCAATATTACATTGATAATTCAAATTATCTCACACACTTTATTGTAAATGTATTTTGCGCATTTTTCTTTTTAGGTGTTTACAGAATATGAGAAGCTTCTGCATTCTGACAACTATGTCACTAAGCGTCAGTCCCTAAAGGTACACCTGACAAGCACTGCCAAACCTTTATTTTACAACATTGTTTAGTTCCTGATATAGGGCTCGTTTCACTCATTAACCTGTTTTCCTGTTAAATACATTGTGGCCTAAACCTAAAACAGTAATAGTCTTTATATTATAAATTGAACAAATGCTTGTTTTCCAGCTCCTGGGAGAGCTTCTTTTGGACAGACACAACTTCACTGTGATGACCAAGTACATCAGCCGGGCAGAGAACCTGAAGCTGATGATGAACATGCTGAGAGACAACAGCCGGAACATTCAGTTTGAGGCGTTCCATGTGTTCAAGGTGTGTGTGTACGGGCGTGATTTATTCATGCGGAGGCCTAGGAAAAGAGTAGATGTTCTTCATTCCCTTGTCCTACTTGTAGCAGTTTTTTTGTACTTGAACTAAAAACCATCATATTTAACATTTTAAAATGTAGATCCTTGTTGTTAATTTGATACCCAAGTACATATAGTCGAACTTACACAGGTGTGTACTGAGGGACAGGTGTATACCGAGGGACAGGTGTATACCGAGGGACAGGTGTATACCGAGGGACAGGTGTATACCGAGGGACAGGTGTGTACCGAGGGACAGGTGTGTACCGAGGGACAGGGGGACAGGTGTGTACCGTGGGACAGGTGTGTACCGAGGGTCAGTCTGTCGTGCCGTGCTTGTTCAGATCCTCTCTCTCCTGCCTCCAGGTGTTTGTGGCCAACCCCAACAAGACTCAGCCCGTGCTGGACATCCTGCTGAAGAACCAGGCCAAGCTGGTGGACTTCCTCAGCCACTTCCAGACCGACCGGTCCGAGGACGAGCAGTTCTGCGACGAGAAGAACTACCTGATCAAGCAGATCCGCGATCTGAAGAGGCCAGCGGCGCCGGAGGAGGCGTGAGGGAGGGAGGGAGGAGGGGGGGGGCGCTCCGGGGACAGGTGGTGGTGGTGGCGGGATTAGGGGTGGTGGCTGGGGCCTCAGAGAGAGAATAAGAGAGAGTGACCGAAAGAGAGACGCGCTCCAGTAGAAAGAGCAACGCGCTCCAGTAGAAAGAGAGACGCGCTCCAGTAGAATCCAATATTCTTCCCTCTTAACTTCAAGCATAGGAAAACGATAATGTACAAACTTCCTTAACTCTTTTTTTTTTTTTTTTTTTTTCGGTTTTCTTTGTGTGGACGTGGAGGTGATTTTTGAGGCACAAACAATAAGTGGGCCAAGAACTGTTATTTAATCTAGCGCTGCTTCAGCGAGTCGATAGGACGTGCTCATAGGCAGTCCATGTTGCGTTGGACCTACTCAGCCAGTACTCTTAAGCACACGTGACCTGTTCCCTTATGAAGACACAGGCACCCCCTACCCAAAGCTAACAGGAACTTTTAGATGGACTTGCAGACTTTTAAAGACATTTCCTGTTGCTATTTTAGGAATCAGCATTTCTCAATAAAATATATTATTTTGCTAGGGATATTATTATATGGTTAAATTTTGAATTGTAACTCTCGTTTCTTCCATTACTTTAGTCAATGTAGGGCTTTTTAATGTATGGCTGATCTAATGAAAACTCACTTTGCTAGTATTAGGCTTGGGATAGATGTGAGTGGTGAGAGTCACAGTAGCTAGTTGCCATCCATGCTGGACCTAAACGGTCTTATTCTCCGTTGCTAACAGCGTGTAAGCATGTGAAAGACCAGAGAAAAGACCCTGGTGGTCGCGGTCCAAAACAAGAGGCATGGGATGTAAGAATTGAGACCAAATGAAAAAACGAAGGTGAATCGATCAGTCAGGTCAGGCATTGGGACCGGAACGGAGCCACTGGACTGAAATAGAACCAGCACCGCGGGGCTCAAATCGGTTCTGTCAGTCAGGATATTCTTATTGATCACATTGACGCTGGCCGCTTGTGCCATGTGTATCTGCTGTTTGGGAGCTGGTGTGGGATGAGAAGGAGTTTTCTTCTCTAGGAACGGATCACTTGCTGAAATGCAACATTGCTCTACAGACAACTGACAGGACGAACAGCAACTTTGAATAATTTTACTAATGCATAGTATCTATGGGACAAAAGTAGTACAACACAAAAGTTAACGCTGCTTTATGTGGGGATGATAATTCAGAACAGCGGGATCTGCTAGAGTTGTGATGCTCCTAAGATGCAAGTGCGCATGCGTTCACATCAGCCGTGTCATCCTGTTCATATACACTTATTAATGCTCCCTCCTCCACTCCCTGAAGGCCACCTCTGATCTAGCGTGATTGGATGGGTGAAAGCGTTGTGCCCTCTACACAGCTGTACCCTATCCAGATCAGTGATTCTCAGAGGAGGAAGGAACGATGCGTGTGTTTGAAGAGCAGTCATACATGGCTTCCCTCCCTCCTGAAGCAGCTTCACCGGTAGTCATAGAATTCACAACCTTCGTCTGCTAAATGACCTGCACTGTCAAAAGTTTGCATAAGCCAAATAGGAATGATGTCTGTTGAATCCATCGCCACAGTTGACCACATTCTCACAGTAGGGGTTGGCATCCGTCAGTAAACTGCTTTATGGGATTCTCGTGAAAAAACAGCACATTGCCTTACCTGATGTCACTTAAATTGCATAATGACAGATTACAAAAAAGTATGTTGTCAGTTTGCACAATTTTCTAGTATATACCTCATGGGTTTTGAGTTCGTTAGTGCTGTGTTCTTTCCTTGACCAGATATTTTCTTTGATATTGTGGGTAAAGAGCCATGGTTTGTGTGATGCTCGCTAAATAAATCAATGTTTTGTTCTAACTTCAACAGGGAGTGGGACTTGTGAAAACCAAACTTTTAACTCGATGTATTTGATGGGTGCCTCAGATGTCAATTCATAATGAATTACAATATGGACCCTTCAAAAATATGAATGTTGCCTTACTTAAGAATTTTAATTTGATTGTGTAAACCATTTATGTGGAAGTCCAAACCAATTAATTTTGTTAAACCAAAGTGAATATATATAAAGTTTCCATTAGAAGTAAAACGTAGCACTGACCCAGATGCAATTAATATAGAAGTTGAATGAATTGGAATTATATTTTTGAGAACTGAACTGTTACAGACACACCTTGTCAGTTGCTCTGAAGTCTCAGAGAAATATTGGTAATTAAATCATGTGCATGGAACCAAATGATGATAATCTTGAACAGAAGTGACATTTCTTAAAGAAATTGGCTCACCTGGCTCCTTGAAATGTTTTTTGTGAAATTCATGGAACCTTTTTGTGGTACTTAACTGAATAATCCCACAGACGGAACTGATGGCCCCTATATTTTGATTTAAAAAAACAAAACATTTCAGTTGTCCGTGTAACCCTACCTCTGGTTATTTGATGCTAGCTCTTCAGCAACATTAAGAATCAATATGTAAGATCAAGCCTAGCTAAATTATTTTTGATGATCCAGAAATTTCCATTTGAACTGTTAATGTTTGTTGTGCTTTACTTTTTTCACTCTGTTGCCTTCTTCTTCCCATAGGCTTTGTGTTCCAGATATTTTCTTTATTTACTGTGGGAGAGGTTTAAAAGTGTACATAGCTTTATTTTAAAAAGGTGAAAGTTTGGAAGCATATATGAAAATAAAGTTTTAAGACACCACATTGTGCAATTGTCCATCTCATCCTTTATAAACATGTAGCCTACACAGAAATACATGGCAATGCCTAAACACATGCTGAAAATCAGTGACGGCCCTGACTAAATGTGTGTGATTTTGTCTATTGGTTTTGTTTGAGTCCTGTCACGTGATTGGTTGTTGAAGTGCCTCCGCAGGAGGTCCAGGGCGGTGCGGCTGAATATGTGGCTCTCCCTCTCCTTCCTCAGCGCCGCCTTGGTCTCCTCTAGCTCCCGCTGCAGCCTCAGCAGGGCCCCGCTGGGCTCCGCCGCTGCCCGCCTCTCTACCTCGCTCTCCAGCTGGTCCTGGAGCCTCTTCACATCCCGCACTAAGTCGGCGTTCTCCGCCCGAGCTTCCTGCAGCTCTCTTGTCACTTTATTCAGCCTCTCGCCCAGCTTCCTCTTTCCCTCCATAGCGTCTCTGACCTGCGCCGCCTGCGTCTGGAGGTCGGCGGCCATGGCGAGGCCCTCCGTCTGCAGGGCTTTGACGTGCATGGCCCGGCGCGCCGCCTCCTGTCTGGCCCCCCGCAGCTCACGCTCCCTCTCGTCCAGCAGCTCCCGCGTCCGCCTCCCCCTCTCCTCCTGCCCGCGGAGCTCCACCAGGGCTTCTCTGAGCTGAGACCTCAGCCGGCTCCTGTCCTCCTCCGCCTTGCGCGCCGCCCCCCGCAGGGCGTCCAGGTCCCGCTCGGTCCAGATGCCCCCCCCGCTGCTCCCTCCTTCAACCGCCTGCTCCCGACCAGCGGCTACGCGACCGTCACCCACGCTCTCGTCGTCCGGCTTCCCTCTCTCTTCCAAGTCGTCCCTGGTGATCCTGCTGACCAGCGCCCCCTTCCTCTGCTGCTCCTCCTCCCGCTGCAGTCTGTGCAGCGTGGCCTTGTAGATGTCCTGCCTCCTGGAGCCCCTCTGGACGTGCGGGGGGCCCGCGCTGGCGGCCTCCTCCATTAGGCTCCGCAGGGAGAAGTGAGGGGGGAACAGGGTCTCCACCCAGTGACTGACCTCCGATTCTCCATCCAACCTCGTGGATATGTCTCCACCCTCCCTCTCAACCATGCCATCTAGACTCAAACGTTAGGTGAGATGGTTTGGTGGTGCTGTGTTATGATTTTAGCTATAGCCTATTATTCCAGAGATGGGCAGATTCTGCTGGTGCAATATCTTGTTTCATACGCTTAGCAATGTAAATATAGGCTAGGCTACATCTAGGCATCAAAATCCACCTCCCTCTGAAACCGGCTACGGCCAGCATTCAAATATGAACCTTCCTGCGCTGGAAACGGAGTCGTGCTACTGTAGACTGGCCTGTTCTGCTGCTGTTGTGACCGGTAACTAGGAGACTGCAACAATACGACCGAAGGATCAGGTTTCAGGAAGCGACGCGGGACGCAGCAACGCGGACGATTTGAAATCAACGCAGCTGTGCAGTAGCCTAGGCTATGCGAGGGACTGTTTAAACTAGACCCACTGGAACAGTATAGCCGACTATTCAAACTCCTGTAGAAGAGCATTTATATATTATATTTATAGATTTGATTGGCTAATTATTCAGGGAAGTTGCTTTGGGATTTTCACCGTTTTTCAAGAGAGCAATTAGCCTAGGCCTAGAACAAATAAAAATGTTATTATGAGAGGGAACTTATTAAAAAATCGAATACACAAACACCGAAGACATAGGCTTACTGTGTTTCGACAGACACGTTTTAGTCTAGTCACACCTAGGCCTAATTCAAAACGGCATGAAGAGATGGCCTAATTCAAAATCCAAACTTTAAAAAACAAGGCGGGAATATAAGGCTCATTGGTATGGAGGTAGCTGAGCTTCAGGCTGAATGTCTCTTCTTTGGAGCGGCTTGGTGGGGATGTGGGGGTAGGGTCTGCAGAGGTCACAGGGCACAAGCCTTCTGTGTCTCTTTTGACCACGGGATTTGAAGGAGGCATAACGAGGAGGACAATGAAACAAACACTGCACTTCTCCATCGGAGGTAAGTATTATTCTGTAGGATAGTGTTACAGATAAACAACACACCGAAGAAACGTCTGGCCATTAGAGACTATTGGGGTTAGCAGAACTCATAACTAGGCTAGGCTACTACACATAACTAAGATAGCGTCGTCTACTCATTTCCCCACCCCCACGCAGAGAAAAGAAAAAGATGGTCATACAATTTCATGCATGACGAACCTTTTTGTTGTCATTTCAGGAGAGCGAGAAGGGCTGAACATACAACATCTGCGTGGTAGGTAGGCTACTTTTACTTCTGAGACCGCAAGCTGAAGTTGCGGATAGTTTGTTGCCCCCTTTTCGCAAATACCCCACCACAATTCGAGGGCCGCTAAATGAGGTAGGATGTGTCATCTTTCACTAAACTAAATTCCTTAGTTTTCAGGTCTATTTTGAGAATGGAAGATCTGGAAGGACAATAGGCTATATTGTAGGCTCCTTAAAAACATGTTTTATAATTGATAGAATATCAGCGTTCATTATTTTTCTTCAAACCTTTCATTACCCATGTGGACTATAAATTAAATATTTTTCGTTTCATAATAGTCTATTCCAGTAGGCCTACACAACCTCTATATGCTGTTTCTTTTTTCAAAATAGAATAAAGTATTTTAAACCTATTCCTATAGGCTACTTATTTAGCCTATTTAAGCCTGTATCTCAAGCTTAAACAAAGAGGCAATCTTGTTGCATTAGGCTACAGGGGAACAAAAAGTCGTTTAAATCTAAATTGAATTTTAACTCTAATTAACTAATAAAGGTATTTGACACAAACAGTTGCTGAATATAATGGCGGACGTGGTTACCTTGTCTTTATGTTGGTTTGATATTGTAGATATTGTAGAGACCCATCACGTTCGCGCCTCTTTCCTAAACCTATACGACTAGTTGGTCACAACTTTAAGGTAACACACACATATTAATACTTAGCCTAATAATTTTCTAACATGTCTAAATCGTAACTTTTTGGTCTAAATTGTAGGCCTACTTGTATTGACCAATAATGGAGTAAAAACTGAATATCGACTGTTGCGCGGTCACGCTTTGTGTGGACAAACAAGTTTAATACGAAGCAAACGAATCACAATATTTTATTTGAAAGGAGCAAGAACAATATATCTTCAAATAATCATAAACAGACCCCGTTTTGGGTTCCATTTCGTACTAACAGCGGATCCATTAAGGCGTTTATTGCAAAGCAACATGTTTGTAGCGACACATCCTGCTGCGTGAATAACCCTGATGATAAAATGATGGTAGCCTATACATTCTGAAATGCTTAACGTGTAAAATGTTTATTTCATTCCTTAATTTGGAGTGTCTTTATTTCTGGCTTTTGGGTGAAAGTGAGATGAATAGTTGAGTTGTCTACCTTAAAATACAAAATATTTTCATGTTCATGGAATCTGATCCTACTCTTATCTTCCTTAGGTGACAATTTCACACTTCTGCTCCCTCTCATGGAATGGTAGACCAGATCTACCCCAGGCCTGACCACATCTACCCCAGACATGACCACATCTACCCCAGGCCTGCCTACATCTACCCCAGACATGACCACATCTACCCCAGACCTGACTACATCTACCCCAGACATGACCACATCTACCCCAGACCTGACTACATCTACCCCAGACCTGACCACATATACCTCAGACATGACCACATCATCCCCAGGCCTGCCTACATCTACCCCAGACATGACCACATCTACCCCAGACCTGACCACATATACCCCAGACATGACCACATCATCCCCAGGCCTGCCTACATCTACCCCAGACATGACCACATCTACCCCAGACCTGACTACATCTACCCCAGACCTGACTACATCTACCCCAGACCTGACTACATCTACCCCAGGCCTGACCACATCTACCCCAGGCCTGCCTAGATCTACCCCAGGCCTGACCACATCTACCCCAGCACATCTAAAAAGACTTGAACATGGCTTAATGGAAGGTATGGTTCTCCAGCTAAGGTGCATCTAGTGTAGTTAGTGAAACAGATTGGTATCTACTGCCCTGGCTGCGCCTTCTGGCTGGAGGACTTGTACTACACCAGGTCAGACGCTTGGTGACGCCTCCATCTTGTTCCACACTTCTCAGTTCATATGTTTACTGTCCTTTCACTGCACATCCCACTTTGCACCGGTGTGTTCTCTCTCAAGACCCTGAAAGCTGTGTGTATGCGTGTGTGTGTGTATGCGTGTGTGTGTGTGTGTGTATGTGTGTATGTGTATGTGTGTATGTGTGTGTGTGTGTGTGTGTGTGTGTGTGTGTGTGTGTGTGTGTGTGTGTGTGTGAATGCGTGTGCGTGTGCGTGCTGGCAGTGTTAAAGTGCTCACAGTGCAGGTAGTACTTGTGGATCTACCGCATGGTGTGCACTTCTAGCATTGCTGGTCACCCTCTCTTTTGGGCCCAGCTGAAGCGTTTTGGAAGCAAGGCCCAAGGATGGGGTTCACAGTGAGTTTTAAAGCAAGGCCCCAGGATGGGGTTCACAGTGAGTTTTAAAGCAAGGCCCCAGGATGGGGTTCACAGTGAGTTTTAAAGCAAGGCCCCAGGATGGGTTTCACAGTGAGTTTTAAAGCAAGGCCCCAGGATGGGGTTCACAGTGAGTTTTAAAGCAAGGCCCCAGGATGGGGTTCACAGTGAGTTTTAAAGCAAGGCCCCAGGATGGGGTTCACAGTGAGTTTTAAAGCAAGGCCCCAGGATGGGGTTCACAGTGAGTTTTAAAGCAAGGCCCCAGGATGGGGTTCACAGTGAGTTTTAAAGCAAGGCCCCAGGATGGGGTTCACAGTGAGTTTTAAAGCAAGGCCACAGGATGGGTTTCACAGTGAGTTTTAAAGCAAGGCCACAGGATGGGTTTCACAGTGAGTTTTGCAGGTTTGCTGTCAGCCTGTCAACAACTGTGCTGTGCAAATCCATGCAAAACTCTCTGTGGCTCAGAGTCAACGGACTGAAAGATTGAATGAGAATGGTGTTACATTTCTTCAGAATAGCAATAGCCGACTATCACGTAGAGCATGTGCTACAGTGAAGCAGATTAGATTTGAGGCCTTCTGGGTCCTAGTATCAGTAATCATTAGGATAGGTTTATGTATCAGTAATCATAGGATAGGTTTATGTATCAGTAATCATTAGGATAGTTTTGTGTATCAGTAATCATAGGATAGGTTTATGTATCAGTAATGATTATGATAGGTTTGTGTATCAGTAATCATAGGATAGGTTTATGTATCAGTAATCATAGGATAGGTTTATGTATCAGTAATCATTAGGGTAGTTTTGTGTATCAGTAATCATAGGATAGGTTTATGTATCAGTAATCATAGGATAGGTTTATGTATCAGTAATCATTAGGGTAGTTTTGTGTATCAGTAATCATTAGGATAGGTTTATGTATCAGTAATCATTCCTATCAGTAATGATTATGATAGTTTTGTGTATCAGTAATCATAGGATAGGTTTACGTATCAGTAATCATTAGGATAGTTATGTGTATCAGTGATCATAGGTTTGTGTATTGGTAATCATTAGGATAGGTTTATATACATGTATGGGGGAAAAATGTTGCTTGGTGAGCAATTTTGTCTTGCTGTTTTCGGGTGGATCACTTCGCAATTTTAATGACGGACGAAATAAATAAAAATTGCACGGTATCCATCTGTAATCCGCCAGATGTTGTAAGCAGCAGCAGACTTATTATTCACAGTACTTTTTCTGTGTTGTCCTTCCTCTGAATGCAGTTGTGAATACTGGAGAGTTGGGGTTAACCCTGATAATAGGGGTATTAGGGTTGCAGGCTACTCACCTCCAGGGTGCAGGAATTGGAGATACATGATCTCAAATTTAATTCAATGCAGTTCAAACATTACATTACACATATTAATTATGACTGCTACATACTTATAGATATTCCTTTAACACTTCCAAGAAACGGAATTCAATTATCAAAATACACAATTCTAAAATCATAATAAATGCTAACTTCAGCATGTCTCAAAGATGACAACCTTTGATTAGCATGTGTTGGATTGTTTCTTTATGTAGCAGTGGGCCTTGAACCATCTACTCTGATACACTTGCTTTCATTGGAACTTAAATCGGATGCTTTCTGGGAAAAAACAAGTGAATATTGATGTCTCTACAGCTCAGTTTTTACCTACATTTTATATTTACTTGTTGGTCATTTAGCAGATGCTTTTATCCAAAGCAGCTTAGAATATGCTCATTCCCATTTCTGCATCTTGAAGTTTGTACAATTCCCACTTAATTAATTCAATAGAGATTCCATCGCAATTCTCAGATCGGAATTGAACCGAACCTTGGTGAATACAATAATTAAAATAGTGTTTAAGTGATTGTTTTCTGTTTATATATCCTTTCGTTTGCACATGACAGCAGTCAGGTGAGTGTAGGTGTTACCAGAGCTGGACGCCAGATGGCAGCAGGTGCATGGCTTGAGTGATAACATACAGGACCCTTGAGTGTGATGGACTCTTGGGGATGAGCACTCAGGACACTGAACAGTGTAATTGCTGCTAGTCTATATTAATCTACTATGCTTTTTGTACTGAAGATGGAAGGACACACGCGCCATCACCAGTCCCCAGTAGCCTATCGGACTACTGGCAAATCTTTTCGATCTGTGAAGGAGCTCAACAGAGAATGTTAACACGTGATCTAAACAATAAAAACTGACTTATGTTGTTGCTACTGAATGGATGCGCGTTTTCTGTGCTACTCTTCCCTGAATGAACACGTGCTTTAGGCTAACAGTTCCTGGGGTTGTCTCTTCAGTTGCACGCGCGCGGATGAGATAGGTGTAATAGTAGCCTGGCTCGTGGCGCGCGCTCTGGAGAGCGATGACGCGCAGCTGAATCCAGCTCCCGCGTGCGTGCGTCCGTCCAGCAGGCAGAGCAGCGCGTGAAGGTGTCTGGAAGTTTATCCGCACCGAACCGGTGTCCCGTTTAACTACCTGACCGAGTGGTTGGAAAACAGGAAAGGGATTTCCGTTTAGGCTTTAATATATAACTTAAATATCGCCTATGATGGGAGAAGATCTTCAAATAGCATTTAGGAGTGCGTGTAATTTAGCCTCTACGGTACTGTGAACGGGAGAGCATGAAGACGCTGACCATTGCGGAGTTTGGCGCTGCTTCGCTGCCCGTCTGCGCTGTTGGTGTGGACAAAAAGTATTGACCTGACAGCTATTGTCTTTGTTGCCGGCTCTGCCTAACTGGTTTTGCACCACGCCATAGTCTGGTTCAGGCGGTGCAGCATGGTTGGCGTTTCGCTGTCCAGCGCGTTCGTCCTGGTCCTGTTGTTCCCTCTACCCGGAGGACAGGTACCCGGAGGACAGGTACCGCTAAGCTGCCACGAGGTCCGTGCCTCCTTCCAGTCCCTACACCCGGGGACCAAATGGGCACCCGAGACCCCCATCTCAGGTAACTATTTTTATGGAGATTAATGGCAACAACCAACACATTTGTTAGAGATTAAGTGAATTTTGCAAGAGTGTGTGAACACAAACCCGTTGTCATGTTTGGTCAGGCATGTTACACCTCCAGATTACAACATTAAGTAGTCTAAGATTAAGAAGAAAGTTGACCTGTGACTGTTCTTTTAGTCTACAGCTGTGCACCTACCCTGCGGGGTTTTAATGTGCAATCTCTACTGGGTTTCACGCCTACACACATTTTGTCTAAACTCAAAACTCGTCCCAGTGCAAACAGTTGGGACGGCGACCCCGTGGTCGGAGCTGTGATAAATGTCGTATTTGACACGTCCTACCTGTAGGGCCTAATTAGAAAGCGAGAGTGCCGAACGAATTAATTTTTTAAAAAGAGCTCGTTTTGGGCTGTAACGGGATGCTATTCAGCTGTAGTATAATTTCGTCAAGGGAACTTACATCTTTTGCACTAAACTCTAATAACCTTCAGAGACCACTTCATGGTGTGTCACCCATCCAAGGCTGTCAGCCTTTTCAGCAGAGAGAGTTGACTTAGAATTGAGGAGCTATTGCCTAGCTACCACATCCAACCCCCACACTTCTCCCTGCAGCCCTCTGGGTCGACCACTTCCATCTTACACTCCCACGACGACTGACCGTTGACCGTTCTCCGTAGCTGTGGATGGGTTCAAATGTGAGCTTTATCAAGTCACGCATTAACCAGTCAACTAAAAATCGAGAACATTGAACTTGCATTCGAGCCAACACACCACCCTATAATGTGACCATATCACACACAAAAGGTTCATGTTTCCAAAAATCAGTTTGTGTCTGTTCATCAGTGAGAGAATGTGAAAGATATTTATCCAGCGCTCTGCGTGATGAGGATCTAACCCGCAGGGGGAGCACCCTCTCGTCTCCTATACTGGTCCATGCATGTGGTCACTGGTCAAGGAGAAAGATTAGGTCAACTAGAAACACTGATGGAATGACTACCTGACAAAATGTAGTCTTTAATTTAAAAAGTTAGGGTCGCACACTCCAGGGCTCCAATGCAAATAGTATACTTTATTACGCCAACGTTTCGGCAGCAAGCCATCTTCCCCAGGACTTTCACGGGAGTGCTCTGCACCTGAAGTGTTAACCAGGCCAGGTCAAGCCTGGCTTATGTGTGTGGCTGGCTTGTTTCTGTTCAGGACTAGTAGGACGGAAGCTAGTCGTGCCACTGAAATAACTGAATTGAAATGACATGAAATAATGTCTGATAAATTAAGATGGGTCTTGTCGCCTGGACACATCAGTTCCAATGCTTCCAATTCTAATCCAGCACAGTAAGAGCGGGATAGCCAGTTAGCTCATGAGCTCACAACAACTAGCAGCAGCTTCCATAACATTAATGGTAGCGGTCAGTGGCTAATGCAGTTACACTGATGATTCCTGTAACGTTAGCTATTTTGCTGCAATTGGTTAAACTTATGTTTCTGGACAAAGGTAAGGGATAAAAAAGATTGGAGTGAAAGGATGAACATTTGGAGGTTTGGGGTATAGTCCCATAAAGTCATCCCCACCGGGGCCTTGAACCCTCATCTCCCGGGTGGGAGTCCTATGCTCTTACCACTACTCTAGTTGTGCAGCGGAGATCACCAGGTTGGTTTTGATGTCCTCCTTCCAGTCCCTAGTGTGGGTTGGGGTTAGAATAAGGGTTGGGGTTGGGACAGGATCTGACCTATAAGGCAAGGGGTAAAGTTTGGAGTGAAAGGATGAACATGTGGAGGTTTGGGGTATTGTCCCATAAAATCATCCCCACTGGGGCCTTGAACCCCCGTCTCTCGGGTTGGAGTCCAATGCTTTCACCGCTACTCTACTTGTGCAGTGGAGATCGGCAGGTTGATTTTGGTGTCCTTTATTTTGGTGTGCGGGACTACTGCCTCTTGTGGTGCCAACAGTGAAATGCAGGTCAACATTGACCGGAGGGAGGGAGGGAGGGAGGGAGGGAGTGATAACCGGACAAACGCTATTCTGTGTGTGCTGGCTTACAGCCATGCGCAAAAAAACACTGCCTCTTGTGGTAGCAACATAGAACTGCAGGTTAACAACCCGACAGAGGAAGGGAGGGAGGGAGGGAGTGACAATCGGACATTTGTTATCTTTGGTGCGTCGCCACGCAGAAAAACACAAATTCAATCAGGTGATGTGTTGCACCTGTGGCAATCAATGGTATAGCAATTATCATACAGAATCAATCAGATCAGGACAATAGAAAAAGGCATTGAATTTGTCTTTAGGCATAGATAATCATTTGTTAAATGGCTTTGACATGATGGAAAATAAACACAAACTCCTCGATTTGTGTCACATCTCAGTTCTTATGGTTTACAGTTGAGAACAAGACCAAGGTAGCCTGAAACTAGGTGGAATCGCCATGTCGTCTCACTTCATTATTCAATGTGAACAGGCTCCCATTGCAGCCATTTTCTGAGATGGGCGTTACCGAACAGGGAGTCCCTCAGCGATTAGTTTATCCACTGACCAATGGCAGCATTTGACATCGCACACTGATTGGCCTGGTTGAAATTCGAACTGACAAATCACTCCGGAAGAGAGCTTTTGCAGGCCCTGTATCTCTTTTGCAGGCCCTGTATCTTATTTCAAACATTAAAGTGGGCTTGCTATAGACCCTTTTCTGTGCAACGTCATCATCCTGTTTCGAAATTGCGCACGCATCGCTGTAATGACACCTGTCAATAGAATCGATGCATTTGATTGATGCACCTGGTGGCAACGAGTGTTGCGCAAGGCAAGGCAAGTTTATTTTTAGAGCACATTTCAGCAACAAGGCAATTCAAAGTGCTTTACATGAGACATTAAAAGTATCAAGACAAAGTGCAACACATAAAAGGTCATATAAAACGAAATGCAAAAAAAGGACATTTAAAACAAAATGCAGGGAAAATAAAATACAGGAATAAAAGTTAGTGCAGTGTATGAATAAATAATTATTTGATTTAATAAAAAGCAGCAGCAAAAAGAAAAGTCTTCAGTCTTGATTTAAAAGAACTGAGAGTTGCAGCAGACCTGCAGTTTTCTGGAAGTTTGTTCCAGATATGTGGAGCATAAAAACTGAACGCTGCTTCTCCATGTTTTGTTTTAACTCTGGGGACAGAAAGCAGGCCTGTGCCAGATGACCTCAGAGGTCTGGATGGTTCATAACGTAGCAGCAGATCAGAAATATATTTTGGCCCAAGCCCATTCAGTGCTTTATAAACCAACAGCAGTATTTTAAAGTCAATTCTTTGACAGACAGGAAGCCAGTGTAATGACCTCAGAACTGGAGTGATGTGCTCCACTTTCATAGTCTTAGTGAGAACTCGAGCAGCAGCGTTCTGAATCAGCTGCAGCTGTCTGATCGATTTTTTTAGAGAGACCTGTAAATACACCGTTACAGTAGTCGAGTCTACTGAAGATAAACACATGGACAAGTTTTTCCAGATCCTGCTGAGACAAATCCTTTAATCCTTGATATATTCTTCAGGTGATAGTAGGCTGACTTTGTAATTGTCTTAATGTGACTGTTGAAATTTAGGTCTGAGTCCACGACTGCACCAAGATTTCTGGCTTCGTTTGTGGTTTTTAGCATTACTGATTGGAGCTGAGCACTGACTTTTAATCGTTCTTCTTTGGCTCCAAAGACAACTAGGGCTGCGAGCAGCAGTTAGCGGGCCCTCGCACCCCACGTGTGTCGGGGTGCGGCACCGTTAAAGGGTGTGCTATTTCGGTGTTCAGTACAGAGAGAAACATTCTGTCACCAGTAGGTGGCGCTCTAAGCGTGACTCAATACCGACGCATAGATGTGTTCAGGATGCAACCTTCATCAACCCTGAGCAATTTGGAGTAAATCGGATAACGTATGTAGGAGTTATGAGGACTTCCTGTTTCACCAGTAGGTGGTGCTGAAGGTATGACGTAATACTGACTTACAGATGTGTTCAAGATGCGACCTTCATCAAGCATGTATGTAGGAGTTATGAGGACTTCCTGTTTTATGGCGAAATGTCAAAATTTGGCGGGGCGCCACGGCAAGGGTGTTTGGTGAAAACAATTTTTTTTGCTAACTTTTGATCACAAAGGTCTTAAGATGAAGCTGACCGAATATGAAGTTGATCGGATGAAATGGTAAAAACAAGGGGAAAATGGCACATTAAGAGCTGACTTCTGTTGGATGTTCGGTATAGCTCCAAGAGACATTTTAGTGTGTCTCGATGAACGACATATGCCCACCGAATTTCGTTCGCCTACATCAAACTGAAAGGTGGGGCCATTTTAAATTTTCCAGGGGGCGCTCTTGAGCTGTTTTGCCACGCCCATTTCCGTCACCCATGAAATATAAAATTCTTCACCGGGACTGACGTATCTGCAAAGTTTCATCCGTTTTCATCGATGTTTAGGCCGCCAAAAAGGCATTTGTTTGGGGAGAAGAAGAAGAAGGGAGAATAATAATAATCCTTACAATTTCAATAGGGCCTCGCACCGCCAGTGCTCGGGCCCTAATTACTTAAGTTTTATTTTTGTTTAGTTGAAGAAAGTTCTGGCACATCCAATCGTTGATTTGTTCAATGCACTTAGTCAGCGCTTGTATGGGATTGTAGTGCCCTGGTGATATGGTGATATACATTTGTGTGTCGTCTGCATAGCTATGGTAGCATATTTTGTTGTTTTCCATAATTTGAGCTAGTGGGAGCATGTAAATGTTGAACAGAAGAGGCCCCAGAATGGAGCCTTGGGGAACTCCACAGGTCATTCTTAGTTCATTCTTTTTGTTGCCAAAATGCGCGCACACTTAATTGTTTACCAACAGTAAAAGGGTCTATTCAGAAACGGGAGCCAGGCTAATGCTGGGTTCTACAACGGAGAGTTTGGATACTTGATTCCGATTGGCTAGCAGCTGTTGTAAAATACTCTGTAACCCACGGCTGTGACCACATAACAATTAGTATTAATGCGCCATCAATCTCATTGACGAGGCTGATGATAAGATCAAGTGGTAGCAGCCACAAGGCCAGAATTTTTAGAAGCGTAGCAGCCACTCACAGCAACCTTGCCTTTTTATTAATTACACCCGTGTTTACCTACTGTAGGTATCCTATTACAAAAACGTACTCATCAGTCCGACTCCAACACTTCCACACCCCTACCAGCAAAAATGAGTGCTCTGGAGAATTGTTTTAATAACTGCACCTTAGCTGGAAATGTTCAAATAAACATGAACCACCGGAATTATGCCTGTATAAGCTTATGTGAACAAGGCCAACCCAAATAGGCTAGATAGCCTATGTTGCCTGGCAACCATTTAATTCAGAACTATAGCCTATCGCAGAAGATTATGTAAATACTAAAATGATGAGAATAATCCGTAAATAAATGATTTAATGTTACTACTGTGTGTGTTTTTTTGTGTGAATATAGATGTAGTAACTGTTGTAGAAAAGCAATTGACCACTCGAGGCAGTGGGTTACACAGGATTTTACAACAGGGGGGTTTAGGCTCTAACAATGCCCCGTAACTGTTGTAAAATCCGGTGTAACCCACTGCCTCGGGTGGTCAATTGCTTAATGCTATTGCAAGTCGAAGGTCAATAGTTAGGAGTCTGTATTCTCCACTTCCAATCTAAATGAGTTCCTGTGCGTCTGTTAGGGAAAACATGGGCGTCCACAGCAAACTGATGTTTGTATGGCAACTTTAAAAGCATCGACTGAATTACCACAGTGACATGAGGGCGTATATAGGGCAGATCGCAGTGGTTGTGTTCTGCGTTCGTCCAGAAATAAATGAACGTTTCTGTCTGCGAATACTGTAATAAAAATAATTTGATTTTACATTTATTTTATAGCCTCCCCATCAAGCATAAATCATGGCAACTACAAAGTTGTTGCAGCACGTTTCACCACACAAACACTAGCTACATGGAGAAAATGGAGGAAAAGTATGGCATCACATTTGTCAAAAGTCAAATTAATATCTGCGCGTGTGAAATAACAATCTGCCCGTGAGTGTGTTTTACGCGCTCTTGACTTTTGACATAAATGTGACGCCATAGAAAAGGTAATTCTGTGTGCACGAGACGCCAGGTGTGTTTATGTCGGAGAACTCGGACTTGGTGAACTTTTCCGTGTCGGAGGTGTTTTTTTCCCTGAGTACGAACGCAGCATAAGATCAAGGGCATGTTTAGAATAAGGCTTAGTTCACACAGTAGGTCTTAATGCTCAATTCCGATTTTTTACACACATCCGATTTTTTTGTTTTGCTGTTCACATGGCTTTTTAAATGTAATCTATATTTGACATATATTTGACTGCCCTGTGAACAGCCCACGGCCCTGAACAGACCCGCATGCGCAGAAGAACAATAACAAAGACGTCAGGACGTCACGCGCAGCGCACTGTTTACGGAAGTAAATGGAGTTCTATTAATACATCCATGATAACGTTACAACCACAACTGAAGTTAGCCTTTACGGGATGATTTTCAAGTAGGCTATTCGTGCAGTGGAGGCCGGCGACGGAATGAGCAAATGATAACGAGAAGAAGGATGAGGATCGTCTTGTGACGTGCAGTATGTCGTACAAGCACACCACAGTGGAACGCTTCACGAATTTGCAAGTCACCGCTCTAGAGACGTAAAAGTAGCATTAAACGCGACATGAATGTTCAGACGGCGGGCACGTTGCAAAACATCAGTAACGTATCCGATATAATACCACCTCTGAAAGCGACCCAGGTTGGATTTAAAAAAATCTGATTTCATGTGACTTGCACTGTTCAGACGGTCATGAAAAAATCTGACCTGAGTCACATGTAAGCAAAAAGATCGGATTTGGGTCACATTTCATTTCACATTTCTAAGAGCGTGCAACCAGAGGAACACAAGCCGTGGACAGACTGAGCCAGAGGAGAGGGCGTCTGAAAAGTCTCGTATCGCAGCAAACTTCAGGCTAGACTGTGTAATTGGTGCTTTTGACTGATTGGCTGTCGCTTGGATTCCCATCCAGTATGTAAATTGATAGGCCCCTACCCCTCTCCTGTGGCAGAGTCACAGTAGGCCGGGAATGTTAATTGGGTGTTTTAGTGTGGTGTCACAGAAAGGAAGTGCTGCAGGTTAATTGTTTTCTCCATCCTTCTAGCGAGGCCGTGATTCACGTCCTCCCACCACAATCACAGCAGCACAGCAGCAAACATTAACGCACTGGGAACTTTTAGAAGGGCAGAACGAACTTGTACAAGTGTAGAACCACCTCGTAGAAGGGTAGAACCACCTCGTAGAAGGGTAGAACCACCACGTAGAAGGGTAGAACGACTCCAGCACGCCCTCACCCGAGTACATCCTCCTTGCTCTTTGGTAAAGTAGGAACAGTTTGAGGACTAACCAGAGAGGGTGCAGCCAACGGGGAGGTGTTGCGCTCACACTGTTCACCTCTGCGTTGTGAATTTACTTAAAATAAGTCAACGTTTCGGGTCTATCAGGACCTTTCTCAAGACATACTGCATGCAAGTGGTTCATTGCTTAAATACAAGTTCAATGTCAGAACCTAATGGTCCACAGCTGTTGGTGTGTTCCTAATCTAACAGGTGACCCAATCACAGTTCAGATACCTGTGTCAACACAATCTCCTTCCCTTACTCCGGTAAATCACCTTGATATAAATGCCCAATAGGAACCCCATACATTAAAGAAACTGCCTAAGAGACTGCTTACACAGCTGGATTGGGTAATGGTGGCCAGTTATTGCTCTATATGGCTCTGTAAAACCCACCTGGCGTAACAGTTGCAAATGAGTGTGTGTGTGTGTGTGTGTGTGAGTTGTGGGCCTGCAGTGTGGTCGTCACCTGGGCCTGATTAATTTGTACTCTCTGTTTTTATATCTTTTATTCTTTTATATTATTTTTTATTCTTGTAAAAAAAAAATTGTTTCTTTTAAATCTGTTCTCACTTCTGCCCATTCTTCATTGCCTTATTTTTCAAATGTACCGCAGGTACAACACAACCTGGAACATCATGTTGAGTAACTGATTACATGACTTTAGTGACTTTCTAAAAGAAGAAGGGGATAAAAAGAGGCAATTAATTGGTGTGGCATACACTATTCTTATTAAAGCAGAGGGCAATGAGGAATTGCTACAAAATACATTAAATGGAATATAGATCTCAGTATAGTAGATGCGGGGGAAAAGTAGGAGGAATGTTTAGGACTCACAAATAAAGTAACAAAGGAAAGTAACCACGAAAATCTGTCTTATACAATATAAATGAATGACAAGAATATATTATAGTAGAGACGGAATATATAAGGTTGATACTAGCTCTTCTGACAGATGTTTAAAATGCAGCATGCAAAGTGAATCCTTCATACATGCCTTTTGGTACTGTGAGAAGGTTAGAAAGACTTGGGGAAACATTGAGAGATGGATATCAAGAACTCGTAATTGTAAAATTCCCTTTTCACCATTGATTTGTCTCTTTCAAAATATCAAAAACATAAGATACCCAACCGGCTGGCAAATTCTATTCTCATCATTAGTGGATAAGAAGTTAATTTTGCAAAGTTGGAAAAATAAAGAAGCTCCATCTTTAGAAAAATGGAAAACACTAATGAAATTTTTTGAGAATATAGGGGACAATGTCGGAGGACAGCTACAAAGAGAAACTATTTTATAAAGTATGGAACACAATCTACAAAGCTTTATAAGGAGGGAAATTGGCGAGAACTCATGGGAGTTTAGCGGTGTGTGTGCGTGCGTGTGTGTGTGTATGGGTCGGAGTGGTTGTGTGTGTGTGTGTGAGTGTGAGCTTGTGTGTGTGGATGTGGGGGTGGGGTGTGTGAGTGTATGTGATGTGAGGGGATATACATTAGAGTGGGGGGTGAAAGTGTATGACTGACTGGGTATGACATTACCAGGCTGTTACATAATTATGGAAAATCAACAGATTTGTTTATATTTGATTACCAGCGACTGTACAGTACTGGAAACCCCACACAATAAAAAATATTTATAAAATTATGTTTCACAAATTAGCTTTGGTGGCAAAAGGAGGCCACATATTTTCTAGAGAGAAGATGAGAGAGAGAGAGAGAGAGAGAGAGAAAGAGAAAGACAGGGAGAGAGAGACGGAGAGAGATGCGTCTCCCCGGGGGTTCACTACAGAGGTAAGGTGTGCCGGGGTGTATCGGGCGGAGGAGACGTCTTGTATGCAGATCCGGCTTCAGAAGGACCGAAGACTGAATCCTAATAGTGCTGCATGTGGCGCCGAGGGGAATGAGACCAGAAAGACAGCATTATTTTTTTTTTTTACACCAGCATTTTTTTTTCATAGCACTCTAGATACCCAACTGTGATGAGCGTGAAAGCGAACTGAATATATTGAGGGATGAGGGCTTTTCTGGGAGAGGAGGAGGAGGGTGAGTGGCTGCCTCTTGCCCGAATGCGCAAAAAGAAAGCTGTTTGTCAAAGCTTAATTGTAACATGTCACAGTCTGTTGTCACAAGAGGCACCTCTCCAATATTGGAGAGTCGCCGGGGGACACGGAGGAGTTCTTCGTAGAGCTGGTGGGAAACGCGGTGACAGAGAGGGAGTGCTTCTACATGGCTGGACAGATTTCAGGGGGCTGCCCCCCGTCTTCCTAACTGGACGCAGCTGACCCGTTTCCTGAGGAGACCATCACTCAGATGACTGGGTCAGAGTTTTAAGGGGGTCAGCTAGCACTAGAGTTGTGTTGCTTCTTATTGCTGATGCAGTTAGTTGGAGATGGGCAATAATTTGTGGCCAGCGTGTTTTGATATTTGTGTGCGTAGTAACGACAACAATGGACTTGCTGACCTCGATAATTAGTGGCGGAGTCAGGTCGGCGCGGCGACATGTCGTCCTGGGATCCAGGATCACTGACCAGACGCGGAGTCGCTGGACGAACGAACGAACCACGAGACACGACAACAATGGATGACATCCCTGCTTTTCAGCTGACACGGCACAGCTAACAGACAGAATCACCCTGACCCCCTGCCACAGACTCTTCAGTCTAATTACACACACACACACAGTCGCTTTAAACCACCTTTGTGATGAATTGAAAAAAACATCTTAGTGATGTGGTATTTTATTGTTGTGCAAGCAACGGCTCATTCACATTCACAAGCTGTCGGTGATCAAGTTAACACCAGTATTCCAACAGATTTAAGCAGAGCAACTCGAAATGAAGCACTAAAATAAAACTTAATACATGCATAATTGCCAGTTACGGATTACTGCTTTCCTTGGATTAGTCACAAACTGATGTTTACTTTATCTACTTATGCGTCATTGTGACTGCAAAGTCAATGGCTTATTTTGCCCTGGAGAGAGCTTCATGGGTTCCCAGTGGCTCAAGCCAACACTGGGTGTCGACCTATAATTCATACTTTTAATGAAGGCTTTAACATATTCTATATCGTAAACCCAGTGTTTTATCTCCTCCTCCGACCCCAGCCTGCATGCTGATATGCACAGTCCACCTCTTAATTGGTGCTGAGAAGTGGGGAGAGAGGGAGTGAGAGTGAGAGAGAGAGAGACTTGTGTTCCCTAGCAGTCCCCCATCCCAGAGTCTCAGAGCTTGTTAGAGATGTCGAGGGGGACCGTGCGTGTGTGTGTGTGTGTGTGTGTGTGTGTGGAGCCCACACACAGACCTGGCTGCGCTGCTGCTGGATCTGTCATGTCCCGCCCCTCTCAGGACCACACAGGTACGGCCGGCTGGAGGACTGGGGACCAGGGCTGGGGACAGGGAGGGCAGGCTGGAGGGCTGGGGACAGAGAGGGCAGGCTGGGGACCAGGGCTGGAGGCTGGGGACCAGGCCTGGGGGCTGGAGGTCTGGGGACCAGGGCTGGGGGTGAAGGGGCTGGAGGTCTGGGGACCAGGGCTGGGGGTGGAGAGGCTGGAGGTCTGGGGACCAGGGCTGGGGGTGGAGAGGCTGGAGGTCTGGGGACCAGGGCTGGGGGTGGAGAGGCTGGAGGTCTGGAGGACCAGGGCTGAGGGCTGGAGGTCTGGGGGACCAGGGCTGGGGGTGGAGAGGCTGGAGGTCTGGGGGACCAGGGCTGGGGGTGGAGAGGCTGGAGGACCAGGGCTGGGGGTGGAGAGGCTGGAGGTCTGGGGACCAGGGCTGGGGGTGGAGAGGCTGGAGATCTGGGGACCAGGGCTGGGGGTGGAGAGGCTGGAGGTCTGGGGGACCAGGGCTGGGGGTGGAGAGGCTGGAGGGCTGGGGGACCAGGGCTGGGGGTGGAGAGGCTGGAGGTCTGGGGACCAGGGCTGGGGGTGGAGAGGCTGGAGGTCTGGGGACCAGGGCTGGGGGTGGAGAGGCTGGAGGTCTGGGGACCAGGGCTGGGGGTGGAGAGGCTGGAGGTCTGGGGACCAGGGCTGGGGGTGGAGGTCTGGGGGACCAGGGCTGGGGGTGAAGGGGCTGGAGGTCTGGGGGACCAGGGCTGGGGGTGGAGGTCTGGAGGACCAGGGCTGGGGGTGAAGGGGCTGGAGGTCTGGGGACCAGGGCTGGGGGTGGAGAGGCTGGAGGACCAGGGCTGGGGGTGAAGGGGCTGGAGGTCTGGGGGACCAGGGCTGGGGGTGGAGGGGCTGGAGGTCTGGGGACCAGGGCTGGGGGCTGGAGGTCTGGGGGACCAGGGCTGGGGGCTGGAGGTCTGGGGGACCAGGGCTGGGGGCTGGAGGTCTGGGGACCAGGGCTGGGGGTGGAGAGGCTGGAGGTCTGGGGACCAGGGCTGGGGGTGGAGAGGCTGGAGGTCTGGGGGACCAGGGCTGGGGGTGGAGGGGCTGGAGGTCTGGGGACCAGGGCTGGGGGCTGGAGGTCTGGGGGACCAGGGCTGGGGGCTGGAGGTCTGGGGACCAGGGCTGGGGGTGGAGAGGCTGGAGGTCTGGGGGACCAGGGCTGGGGGTGGAGGGGCTGGAGGTCTGGGGACCAGGGCTGGGGGCTGGAGGTCTGGGGGACCAGGGCTGGGGGCTGGAGGTCTGGGGACCAGGGCTGGGGGTGGAGAGGGCCAACTGGGGACCAGGACTGTGGACAGCAGTAGCTGCATTTTTCCTGGTCTTTGAGGCACATTAAGTGACCAGAACAGAAGTGAAAGAGTAATTGTTCTGCATGTACAGAGTAACCTGACCACGCACTACAAGTAATCTGATCAACCACTAGAGTATCGATCGAGGGCGGTCATTTGAGTAACAGAACCTGGACTTGGCTTCGATCCTGAGGAGAGGAAGGAACATGTAAAAGGCTGCCTTGTCTACGGTGCTTTATCTACGGATCAACAGTGACGTGTGTCTTTCCACTCCATTTCTGCTCAGCGACTCGACCGACGGAGGACACCGATGAACGGACAGTTAACCAGCTGACCGTCTGCCAGGGCCTGAAGCCTTCTGAGGTGGGAGATGGGAGACTAGCGCAGAGAGCACAACTGGGTGACTCAACCAGGAGAGAGGATGGAGGAGGAGGATGAAGGAGGAGGATGAAGGAGGAGGATGGAGGAGGAGGATGGAGGAGGAGGAGGAGGATAGAGGATGAAGAAGGAGGATGGAGGAGGAGGATAGAGGAGGGAGGAGGAGGATAGAGGAGGAGGAGGAGAGCTAAGAAGAGCGAATAGCTGCTGTTCCCCAGCGCTCTGCCTCAGTGAGAAGGCTTTATTAAGAAAGCGTGCTTTTGTTGTCTGGGAGATGCGTAACTCCATTGGGAATCATGTCCCTGTAGAACCCTTTACGTATACCTTCCTCGTGTAATGAAATGCATTCATCATCTGGCAGAATGGCAGACAGGTAGATGAAACTGTCTGTTTTGCTGATAATAATTGCCAAGGTCCCCCTCGTCACCACCTGTCCACCGCGCCCCCCGCCAGCTTCTCCTAGGGTGGTATTGACAGCTTAATCATTTAGCCTCGCAGTCTGAAATTAACTGGGCCTTATCTGCCAGGAGCGCTTTGTAGGTATTGATTTAAGATATCACGCCTGTCGGGATGCATAGAGGAGGTGCCGCGTGAGCGATATATTGGTAATTCAGTTTTATTACGTCTCCCAGGCCCACCTGGTGGTGGTGGTGGAGGGCGTGTTTGTGTCCAGGTTCGTTCGTGTCTTCATCCGTTTGTATGCTTCACTGATGCTTCTCCCACTCTGGGATCATGACGACCTTCATCTTTGTAGCCACTTCAAAACTTGCCCTTGACCTGGCCCACTCTTAACTTACCTGGCCCACTCTTAACTTACCTGGCCTACTCTTAACTTACCTGGCCTACTCTTAACTTACCTGGCCTACTCTTAACTTACCTGGCCTACTCTTAACTTACCTGGCCTACTCTTAAGCGCTGAAGACGTGTCACAATTTTTAAAAAGCAACGACAAAAAAACGGAGGGGGATTGTTGATAAAATCCTCAGAAAAATATGATTTACTTCTCATAGTATGAGGATTGGATTGAGGGATCAACCACCCTATTCTCAGGTGCTGTTAGTACATTCCCTCAAGGCAGAGTGGATATCAGCTGACCGGTCTCTCTCAGGTGCAGGCGTCTCTGTACCCCCCCCTGCCTCCGCCGCTCTGCGTTCTACACCTCCATCGCTGCTTACACACCTCTATCTCTACTTCTAAAATCCATCTCTCCTCTCCCTCCATCCTCTGTTCCTCTGGTTCTCTCGCTCCACAACCTCTTCCTCTCTGGGGGGGGGCGGGGTTTGTTTACCCGTCAGCAGGCTGTCACATCCTCACCACCACTCTAAAGCTCCCAGGAGGCTGCATCAGTTAGGCTGCTACCCACCCCACCCTGATGGATCAGTTAGGCTGCTACCCACCCCACCCTGATGGATCAGTGCTCTGCTACCCACCCCACCCTGATGGATCAGTTAGGCTGCTACCCACCCCACCCTGATGGATCAGTTAGGCTGTTACCCACCCCACCCTGACGGATCAGTTAGGCTGCTACCCACCCCACCCTGACGGATCAGTAAGGCTGCTACCCACCCCACCCTGACGGATCAGTTAGGCTGCTACCCACCCCACCCTGACGGATCAGTTAGGCTGTTACCCACCCCACCCTGACGGATCAGTGCTCTGCTACCCACCCCACCCTGATGGATCAGTGCTCTGCTACCCACCCCACCCTGATGGATCAGTTAGGCTGCTACCCACCCCACCCTGATGGATCAGTTAGGCTGCTACCCACCCCACCCTGATGGATCAGTTAGGCTGCTACCCACCCCACCCTGACGGATCAGTGCTCTGCTTTTCAGAGAATTGCTACCTCATGACACGTGTCAGCACCGGAGAGAGAGAGAGAGTGAGAGAGAGAGGGAGGGAGGGAGAGAGAGAGAGAGGGGTAGTGTGTGTCTGTTGAAATCCTTGGGATCCTTTTGTACTTGTAACATAGAATGGTTGTGTGGCCCCTTGGTGTCATTATGCCGTGTCAGGGACACTGGATGTCTTGTTGAAGGGCGTCTTTCAAAACACCTGTCAGAAATGTTTTGACATGAAATGTAAATGTTTGACATGAAATGTCAATGTTTTTACGCAGCAAAATACTAGCTAAGATACATTGCTGTTGTATAATACCCGGACAACATTGCTATCATTACATTTTATGGAATGATTGCTGTGTTCAAATACTGTCCATTTAGTGCTCTCAAAATGTTCAGGTTACACTTAATCTTTAAAAGTTTAGGGAATGTTTGTCAGTGTTTTTTTTCCTCTGTATTCACTGCAGTCTGCCCACAAAGTCTTCATTTTCCTTTTATTATTATCACCTTTATTTAAACTCGAGGATCAGCTGAGGTATGAGCCTCATTTATAGTGATGTCGAGTAAATACAAAGTATGCCCTGCACCAAATAAATGATACAAGACAAGCATCATCCTACAGTACATTTGTAGAAAAATAAAATTACAAACAAGATTCACATAAAACAAGTACATACAGAATTAAAGTGATCATAAAGTAGTGATTTAAAATGACTGAGGGGAACTAAAGAATCAAGTTGAAAAGTAATTTGAAGTGAGTTTCAGGCCTCAGGAGCGTAAAATGAAAATGCAGTTTTACCCAGTTCGGTTCAAACTCTTGTGATATCTAAAAGGAGCCGATCACAGGAGCGAGTGTAATGTGACCCAGAGGTCTGGACAGACATTGAGATAATGTAAGATGGGAGTTTACGTAAAAGGGCCTTGTAGATAAAAAATGTACATATGCTTGTCACGTCTCTGGTAAAGGGAGGACCATCCAACATTAGCATAAAGAGTACAGTGATGAGTGCCGTAGGGATCTCCAGTAATAAATCTGATGGCAGAGTGGTAAACAGCATCTAAAGCCTTAAGAGTAGAGGTAGAGGCTTGCCTATAGATCACATCACCGTAGTCGAGCACAGACATAAAAACAGCTTCAATAACTCTTTTTCTACAAAGCAAAGGAAAATTAGATCTATTTCTGTAAAAATAGACAATTTTCTGTCTGAGTTTCTTGACAAGCTTATCTATGTGTGTTCTAAACATGAGTTTCTCATCAATCCAAATCCCTAAATACTTATAAACTGAAACTCTCTCAATAAAGGATCCACTGTTGGTTGAAATACAGAGATCAGACCGACTATCAATTTTTGCCCTGGAAAATAACATAAACTTTGTTTTATGAACATTGAGGACAAGTTTAAGGTCAATAAATGCAATTTGAAGATGGATAACTGCAGTTATCAAAAGATAACTGCAGATTTTTTACAGCTAGATCAGCAGAATCAGCAATACTGTACAATATTGTATCATCTGCGTACAGATGGGCATGACAATTTGATAAAGATGAAAAACAAAATTGTGAAGAGAACAGGACCCAAAATTGAACCTTGGAGGACACCCTTAGTAATCAACAGAAACTCTGACTGAATGGATCCAAAGGTCACAGACTGTTGCCGAGCAGAGAGATAGTTCTGGAACCAAGAAACGACGTCGGAACCGCGTAGTCTGACTACGGGGGTTCCACAAGGGTCTGTCCTGGGTCCTCTCCTGTTTTCCCTCTACACTACATATCTGGGCTCTGTCATTCGCTCGCATGGCTTCTCCTATCACTGCTATGCCGATGACACCCAACTGGTTCTGTCATTTCCCCCTTCTGATACAAAAGTGGAGACACGCATAGCTGGGTGCTTGGCTGACATTTCGGAGTGGATGACGACACATCACCTCAAGCTCAATCTGGACAAGACTGAGCTGCTGTTCCTCCCGGGGAAGGGCTGTCCGCACCGGGACCTGGCCATCACCATTGAAGACACAGTGGTGACCCCGACTCGGACTGCGAGGAATCTGGGTGTGACCCTGGATGACCAACTGTCATTTTCCTCACATGTCACATCCGTCACACGTTCCTGCAGATTCATCCTCCCCTACACCCCCTCCCGACCGCTACGCTCTGCTACCTCAGGGTGACTGGTTGCCCCGTCACTCCGAGGCTCCTGCGGTCGAACGACACGGTCACGGTCACGGCTCTTCTCTGTCCTGGCCCCGCAGTGGTGGAATGAGCTGCCCACTGATGTCAGGACAGCAGAGTCGCTGCCCATCTTTCGTCGCAGGCTCAAAACTCATCTCTTCAAGAAGTACTACAACAATCCTCCCACCTAAGCACTTATTGTATTATATTATATTGCACTGTACTTTAGATTGTGATTCTTGCACTTTGCCTTCAGCACTAGATTATGCTCTTAGTCACTTGTTTTAGAAAGAAGATGCACTTGTGAGTTCTGGCAAGTAGTAGTACATTGGCTCTTCCTACGTTAAATGCAATTATTGTTAGTCGCTTTGGATAAAAGCGTCTGCTAAATGACTGTAATGTAATGTAATGTAATGTAAGAAACGGCACCAGAGCTGAAACCAATCATAATCAGTGTAAGTATAAGCAAAGAATGGTCAACAGTGTCAAATGCCTTGGAAAGATCCACAAGGATGGCTGCACAGTGTTTTTTTTTCCATCTAAGGCATTGACAATATCATTCAAAACCAAAGTGACAGCGGAGACAGTGTTGTGCTGAGGCCTGAAAAGTGGACTTAAAATAGAGTTAGCTGAAAATTCTTGAGTTGTTGATTGACTAAGGATTTTAGTCAGACAAGACAATTTAGAAATCGGTCTATAATTATTTGGTCTCAGCAACTTCAAAATAATATATTAATTTGATCCAAGTGTGTGGGTACAGGGTACATCGAAACAGTCCTTGTCGCTTCAACTTTTACTTTCAAGGACTTTTATCTTTACTTTTCAACCCTGTGAATCCAATGACTCATGTATTTTTCCTGTGTACGCTATACAACCTTCAGAGCCAGTCATCAGGCTGAAAGCTCAGGTTGGTGTTGATCACCTTCGCTTGTGTCTTTGTCTATTCCACAGCTGTAACACATTCTTTTGAAAGCAACTGTTGGCCTGCTGCTTCCTTTCTATTCCTCCTGCCCACAGGGTCAAAGAACAGCTTTTGAATGTGGGCAGAAAACGCACATTAAACATGTTCCAGGAGCTTGCTGGTTCGTCTCGTTGAGGGAGGTCAGGGAAGAATGTTTACAGTTCTTCCTATATTGGCTCAAATGGGTGAACTGTTTTTTTGCTTCCCTCGGAAAATGTAGGGTTAGGATCACTGTGTACAGCCTCCATTTTCTCCCTGTAAAGCGCTTTGTGTTGCCTCTGTGTATGAAATACGCTATAATAAAGTTTTATTTGATTTGGAAAAAAGCTCATCATGTCAGTGTTGGCGTAGTGGAGTTTGACCTCTCAGAAAGGGAACAGAATAATCATCCTGATGCTCGTTTGTGCTGAAAACTGGGAAAAAGGATAACCATTAAAATGAAAGGTCTCGTGTCCGTTATGTTTTAAGTATTACATCTCGGGTGCACTAAATTCCAGTCCTCTTGATCTGGTCATGAAATAAAAGCCAGACGGTTTCCAGATTAATCTGATTCCATTGTGAAATTGGTCCTCAAAGGGATGGAAATTGCAGTTCTGTTTAAAAAATAAAAAAAAGTTCGAATACAAATATATAAACTATATTTTACAGGTACAGATATTGTGAGTGAATGATCCCTTTAATGGTCTGGTTCTGAATCTGACCGGCTCTCCTCCCTCCCCCTCCCCCTGCTGGCCAGGTGCGGAGCTGCAGGTGTGCCAGCCCCGCGGTCTGAGCTGCTGCTCCCGCAGGATGGAGGAGCGCTACCAGGCCGCCGCCCGCCAGAACATGGAGGCGGGGCTCCGGGCTGCCAGCGCCCAGCTCAAGCTGCTCATCATCCACAACGCCGCTCTCTTCCAGGGTGAGCACGGCCGTGCGCCGCCTCCATCGCTGTCGCCTCCTTCCCCAGCAAAGTCTCACAGGGCCTCTCTACACAGGAGTGTTTGCTGCAGCTGATTGCGCAACTAACATCATGCATAATGGCACCTGCTCTGCATAGTACATATAGTCTTTGCTCTTTGCCGTTGTGCTTTGCATGCTAAGTGTCCAATACTGCTGACAGCACCTAGGTGCGCCATACTGTATGGTCTGCGTGTTTTACATCTCATATACATACGGCAGTAGCACATGCGGAGCTCTGGGCTTCCGCGCCTCCGTGCAGCTGTTCTGCGCGCTCGCTGTTCCCCTTCCTGTCCGTCAGTGAGCTCCGATGACCCACAGGGACCAGAACAGAACCCTGCGATGGTTCCCCTCCCGGGCTGTGGAACGCCGTCGTCCTGACATGCCAATTAAAGCTGGATGTTTAACTGGGGCCGAGGGGCCGGGCTCCCACAACCGGACAGCCTCAGAGACGGCCCCTGCGCCTCGGCTCCGGGATCCTAGCAGGGGCTCCATGCTAATTGCTTTAGTGCAGGACATGAAAGAACTCCCCAAACAACCCACGGACTGCATTCTAGTCCTGTTGCTTTCTCTCTCTCTCTCTCATCCCTCTCTCTCTCTTTCTCTCTGTCTCATGCTCTCTCTCTTTCTATCTCTGTCTCAAACTCTCGCTCTCTCTTTCTCTCTCCCATGCTCTCTCTCTCTTTTTCCCTCTCTCTTTCTCTCTCTGACTCATGCTCTCTCTTTCTCTCTCTCTCTCTGTCTCATCCTCAATCTCTGTCTCATGCTCTCTCTCTCTCTCTCTCTCTCTCTCTGTCTTATCCTCTCTCTCTATCTCTGTCTCATGCTCTCTCTATCTCTCCTCCCTTGCTTTCTATCTGTCTCTATCATTCCTATTGGGAACGTAGTCATGCCTTGTTTGCAATCTTCTTTTTCTTCTCCTCATCTGTTTTGTTCTTTTGAACTCTCTTCTGCCACAGATCAAAGGCCCTCCCCTCTGCCCTCCTCCATCTCTCCCTCCCTCCCTCCCTCCCTCCCTCCCTCCCTCCCTCCCTCCCTCCCTCCCTCCCTCCCTCCCTCCCTCCCTCCACCCCTCCTCTCATTCTCCACCTGCCTTGCTATCCGCTCCTCTCCCCTTGTGCGCCAGACTACACCATGCGTTTTAGCCCTTTGAAGTACAACTATTGTTGAAAGTAATGGTTCCCAGTCGGTTTGGTCTTGGTTGTTCAGGGCTCCATTCTCTTCAGAGTAGAGCAGGGCGACCCGGGGATCTTCCCAAGTTCCCATCTGTTCATTGTGTCGGTCTGGGAGCCCTGGAACATCAGATGCAAACGGATCAATCAAAGGAATGACTTTGACGCACGGATTCTGATGGTCTGATACTTAAACGAAGAGGGATCCACGTGACGCTCGCCACAGAGGAGGCCGAGGTCCCCCGGAGGCTTGGATGTCCTCCAGGATGAAAACATCCTGCCTCGTTCCTCCTCACTGCTCATCGAGAGCAGCTGATTAGCTGCAGCATGCACCGTGACTTATTATGGGATAGCAGAGTTAACGTTAATTCACATTAGGATATTCCCTACCCAGACCTCCCGTGATTGGCTCTCTGTGAGGAGCCTGATGTTGTCAATTTAGTTTGAAAATTGCTCAACCTTCTGAGGACTCTCATCTTGAAATCTAATTTTTGAAAATGTAAAATGGCTGCTGTGCACGCAGAGAGAATTTAATTTCCTAAATTACGAAGCGAGATATTTCTGATGAGAATATTAGGATCAGGCGCTCCCATGTCTTTACTGAGCTTGCTTGGAGTTAATTTGATTTGATTTTTTTTTTTTGTAACCTTATTTTCTTTTGCATCAACCATCTTGATTGGATGATTTCCAGGGGGGGTGGCCGCTGAGCTTCACTAGAGAGCTGGTCAGTGGAGGGCTGTGGTCCGGCCGTGTCTGTCAGGGTGATTGACGGCTGTAGACCAGCGACAGGGTTGGGGAGACAGAGAGGGAGGCGGGTGCTTATCTGGAGCACGTCGTTTGGAGTATGTCGTTGTGAAGGTTTTGATGTTGAGGAGGGTTGTTTTTGTACATTAAAAGCGAATTAACATGTTATGTTTACAGAAAATAACAGGCCTGACTTATTTTTCTTACTCCATCATCACCCTTTAATGCATTCCTCCCCGGGTGTGCTGTTGACTGATTCCTATAAGCGCTGTCTGGCAGAGTCAAGCTGTGTGCTCTTGTTGGTAACGTTGCACAGGCGAGCGCAAAAACAACTCGCTCGCAAATGAGCTCCTCCCTCGGCGTGCGTCCACCGGAGAGCGGGGGGTGTGGCGGGCAGGGGGTGGCGGCGGTGGGGGGGCATCACTTGTCTCTACAGTTTCATCACACGGCGTTGCGTTTTCGGCCCCCCCGGGACCCAGCAGGGCCGTGGTCGTCCAGAGGATAGTCGCTTAAGAAGTCCGGCCCCAGCGTCCGGATGATGGACGTATCGGAGACTGAGGGTCGGGTGGGGGGTGGGGGGGGGGGAGGGGGTCAGTCTGCCTGCGGAGGCTGAGGGTCGGGGAGGGGGGGGGGGAGCAGTCGTCGGCGACTTTTGAGCGGCAAAGTGGGGCGAGCGAGGCCGGGACGAGACGGGGGACGGAGAGAGAGAGAGAGAGAGAGAGAGAGAGTATCTGTGTGTCTGAGATTCACACTATGAGAGGAAAGTGGGACAGCCGGCGCCCTCCCCCCATCCCCCCCCCTCTCTCCCACCCCCCCGGAACGTCTCCGGGAGTCTGGAGAGCGCCAGCGCTGGCGCGGCGGGGGTGTGCGCAGACGGGCCTGGCGGGGGCGGAGCCTCCTCACGGGCAGCGGGCAGCCGTTGTGTTCGGCGGCTTGGCTCAGAGCTGCTGAGCTGGGGGGGGGGGTCTCTCCTCTCCTCTGCTCCCCCCCCCCGAAACAAACCAGCAGTCACCCCACAGGGACGAGGCGCCGTCTGAAGAAGAAGGGGGTTGCAAGACGATCTGGAAGGATGCTTTCACACTCACACTCACACACACACACACACACACACACACACACCTCCTTCTTTATATAAAACACTGACTCCCAGACGCCCCGGGGCCGTGCTGCATATACAATAGACTCTCTGAATTCACCTGAGAGAGAGAGAGGGAGAGAGAGAGAGAGAGAGAGGGAGGGAGAGAGAGAGAGAGAGGGAGAGAGAGAGAGAGAGACCTGTATGGTAACTGTGGAGATGACAGGAAGGAGAGTGAAACATCTTAAACGAGCACGCCGGATAAAAAAATTAAAAAAAACAAAACAAACGAATGTGGTCCCTGTCCTTGCGTCCCCCCCGCGCCTCGTTCCTAGCGAGCTGGCAAATTAGCATCTCATTAGCGCCGCGGACAAAGGTACTATCGGCTTC
>NC_140247.1:20902414-20917414 GCF_949987555.1 Borostomias antarcticus | reverse complement strand
TTTGTATAGCACCTTTCATACAAATAAATGCAGCTCAAAGTGCTTTACAACAGAGAGTATGCATGCACGGAGTGCTTCACATAAAAATAGACATAAAACAAACCAAAAACAGGAAAATAAGATGGAAGATAAAACACAAATTGGAAGCGCTTTATAGTAACCATCCGTAATAAGCGTTAATTAATAGGTAAGTCCTTATAAGAGCTGTCTTTGTGTGTTTTTGTGTTTCACCACTAAAATATTGCTTTAGTATGTAATGTTTTATTCACATTGTATCAACCTTGACCACATGTAGTGCTCATTCCAGATGGGGGAGCTGTGTGAAACATAAGTGCATAATAAAGGATTTATTAACCTTAATAATGCATTGTCTCGCTTTAGATCCACTGCTGCAAAATTGCATGGTTAACTGTTAATAAGTGCATAATAAAGGATTTATTAACCTTAATAATGAATTCTCGCTTTAGATCCACTACTGCAAAATTGCATAATAAGTGCATAATTAACTGCTAATAAATGCATAATAAGTGCATAATAGCAATCTATAAACAGTTAACAAGCTTCTTATAAGTGCTTATAAATGTCTTATAATCTAACAAACGTGTTTATTATGCTATTATTAAACACTTGTATAGTCTTATTTACGCATAATAATGTCTTATAAGCATGTTATAAGGATTTATAAGGTCCTTATTATCTATTAACTAATGTTTATAATTTATCAATAAGAGTGTTTATTATGCTATTATTAAACATTAATAAAGTCTTAACACATAATAATGTCTTATAAGCATCTTATAAGGACTTATAAGATCCTTATTACCTATTAATTAACGCTTATTACGGATGGTTACTATAAAGCGCTTCCCACAAATCCAACCTTTCCCAGGGTTACTTCACAGTGCAAAGCCACCGTCAACAAAATCTAACCTTTATCTACAGTAGGTTACTTCATCGTTCAAAGCGGCGTGTCAATTGCATAAAAATGAAGTCAACGACGCAAATTCAGCCGAGGCACGTACGTCACGGCCGGGGGGTCAGCAGAGGTTAATCAGTCACGCATGACGCAGCACCAGCTGACTGTAGCTGTCAAGGCATTGGTCAGCTCACTAGAGCGCATGTATTTAAGCTGTCAAAACATGTCATTGTTCGCGCTTGCCTTTACTGCTGTTGTGCATTGCATGCTCGCCCCACCTCCTCCCCTGCTCCTCCTGCGTATGTCGATGTCGTCTGTTGTCATCGTTGCTCTTTGTCCGGGGTAGTTTGCAGGTATTCCACCAGTGTCGGCCGGTGGATGCCAGAGTAGCCGCTAGCTGGTCTCTGTGGCTTTCCATGGCGGGCGCCATGGACGCAGAGACACAAGGCTGTATCTCCCGCGGAACCCACGAAGCGTCGGCCCGTGGGGACCAGGGACTATAATGTACAGCAGTCCTCCTGTGGCACTCTTTGACGGTCTTAGTGGGCTGAGTTACCTCCGAGCGTCTTCCCGATCGCGGCCCACTCTGATCGTCATTGAGGCAGGATGCCGTTCCCCCTTCCTGGCTCTCTGGGCCAAGGGCTTGGCCCAGAGGGGGGGAACACCTAGATTGCCTCCCCCTGCTAACGCGCTTTCCACGCCGGTGGAACGCAGGGGGCCCCCCGGACAGAGCACACCGCCAAAAATTCATATGCATGTATTATGCCGCTTGTATAATAAATGTTCAAATTTGACAAAAGTGATCTCGTCTGAATGCACCTAATCCCTCAGTACTGGGTCGTAAACGCACCAAATCATCTCTCATTCAACCCACTAGACGTCTGATTGGCTACTGTCCTACAGCGTACTAGGCTGAAGCATATGTGCACTCAAACAATTACCGGCTTTTCACAGTGACTCACAAATCATTCAGGTATACCTCTGATATCGTAAACATGTACAATAAAAGATAAGATAATGTGTGTGTGTGTTTGTGCGTGTGTGTGTGTGTGTGTGTGTGTGTGTGTGTAGACACACAGTATGTGTGTACTGTATGTGTGTGTTTGCATATATGTGTGTGTGTGTGTATTTCAATAATATTAACATTAGTGACATTCATATTTTAAAATGTATAATGCACATAAATAAGGTGCATAAATCTCTCCTATCCTCTCTCTCTCTCTCTCCTATCCTCTCTCTCTCTCTCTCTCACTCTCTCTCTCGTATTTGTAGCGTCAGTTTAATGAGGCGCTCTCTCACACGCGTCCCTCGCTGGGTTTCATCATGTAGGGTAAACCGACATTAGTGGCGACGTGGATCAAACTCCTCCTGAAACAGACGCGGCCGCCGGCAGCCTCCCGGCTCCAGCAGAGAGGAGGAGGCTTTGCGGATGAACTTGACGAAGAAGACCTTGTAGGTCCAAAGGTTGCACCCTACTAAATCACCGTGGAAGCATAGAAACTATTCTTTTTTTTTCTACAGCAGGAGGCGCCGTCTCTGCCGCCTGATCACAGAGGCCAGGGACTGGAGTGATGAGGGTGAGGATGAGGATGAGGGTGAGGATGAGGGTGGACACTAGCTCTCTAGCTGCTCTCAATAGACTTTTCCCGCCTGTCAGTCACGTGGAGAATAAAAACCAATAAGGTTGCTTGTTTTCTTAAGACCACGCCTCTGATGTCCCACAAACAAAGCTTGTCCTGCGTTGTGTTCATAGATTAGACATTAGTTTGAAGAAAATGGTTCTTAAAACATACAGAAACCGGCCTGCAGCTGCTGTTCCATAATGTTATTAAGAAAACAAGCTGTACGATACTCCAACCTCCCTCCACACATCGTTTACAGCAGCAACGACACAAAAAGCTATGAAGCTAGTAACGTTAGGTGCTTGATGTACAGTAGCTAATTAGCCCCTAGCTAGTAGTTAACAGATCATTCTCACAGGCTTATTTTCTAAAATGGATGCCACTAACTTACTCACCCTGCTTTACATGTGCAGTTAGACTCCTCGATTTTGTCCTGATGAATTTCAATCTGAGTTTGTGAGGCGTCTGTGCCTTCTGCATAGATCGCCGACACCTAGAATCAACTCGTATGTCACCTGCTCCGTCCAAAATCCAAATTTCATGGATATATCCTTGTGTGAAATAGTTCAGGCCTTTCTGTAGGACTATTTTAGACAAAGTAGTGGCATTTGGCAAATAACATACAGCAATAGTGTCAGGAATTCTTGAGAGAGTCGTCAGGTATGTGCTGTTCAGTGGACATTTTATTAGCTTGCTCCAAAGCTTGTGGGGCATAGCAACAGTAACTAGGGGCGGCGGAACTTGACGCCTGAATAGGAAAGGTCAACTGTGAGACTCAACTCTGCCAAACCGAACCAGCTCTCTCACAGCCCCTGTGTGAGCTCTCAGGACCGGGCTGTCATTTCGGAGGGCGGGGGTGTTCAGAGACCGCCGAGCTTCAGGAACGCCGCCTCCGACGTGTTGAAAACACAGACAAACATGGACACGTCTCAAGGGCCCGAGAGGCTCATTTCGAATCTCTCGAGTCACCCGGGGTCTCCTTTTTATACATCATCATGTAAAGAGTTTTCAACTTAACGGAGGCGGTGTTCCTGCAGCTTGGAGGTTTCCGAATGCCTCCGTAATGGCAGACTGGCTCTGGGTCTGACCCAGGGGCTCTGAGAGTGGACCCAGGGGTTCTGAGAACGGACCCAGGGGTTCTGAGAACGGACCCAGGGGTTCTGAGAGTGGACCCAGGGCCGCTGGGCAGAGACAGAGTTTAGTGAGACGGGGCTGAGGCGTTTTATCACAAACAAACTGGTTTTGGTGAGAAAGCAGATGGAACTTTATTTTAAACGTCACTTTGTCCTTCTTGTTGATGTTTACCTCCCTGCGCCGCCGGCTCTGTGGGAGATCAGATGGGTTTTGAAGAGTTTGATCCGTTCCTAGACAAAGCACATTACTAAACAAGTAACTAATTATGGTTTTGTCTCTCAGAAGCCAGTCTGTGAGCGATTGCAGTCTGGAACTATCTCTCTTCAGTCCTACTGCCTACTGCTTGTCTTCTCCTGTCTGTCTCTCTTTGTGTAGAGCTTCCTTCATCCCTAACCCCGTCTGAAACCAAGTCCTGCAGCTCGCTGCATAAACAGTAGCCTCCGTTTTCAATTAGTCAGTCGTCTAGTTTAACTTGGCATAAAGATGACAAATTGGTCAAACTAGCTATTGATAGAATAGAAAAATAGAATAGAAAGTTTATTTGCCATATATAACCAGTACAGGTACATTGGAATTCTAGTCATCACTTGTCCCTACAGTATCTTATCAATCAATCAATCAATCAACCAATCAAAGCTTTGTTTGTATACGATTTCATACGCAGAGGCAACACAATGCACTTTACAGAGAACAAGGGAGGTGGGCATACGACCCACCTCTACATATTCCAGAGGGAAGCTTATCAGCACTAATCAGTTCCTCATTCCAGTCCTACTGTCGGTATGTAGCTGGACATGTAAAGGTTCCCAAACAGGCAATTTACTATACTTAGTCTAGCAGTCTGTCAATTCTATCAGTCTTATCCTCATCTATATATCCCATCTTATCATGAGAGACTGTGTCCTTGATATAGGCAGTGCAATTAAATAACATGCAAGTATACAGTTGTATAGTCAGTTGTTATTGACTACTGTAAGCAAGAGTCAATTGTTATTGGCCGCGTTTCCCGATAAAGAACCTTCTTAAGGAACCCTTCTTAAGCAACCCTTTGTATGGGAGTAAGAAGTACTTTGGAGTTAAGTGCTTCTTAACTCGTTTGGGAAATCCGGCCATTGTCTATTGTATAGGCAAGGTGTTCAATTGTTGGTCAGGTGTTGGTTCAAGTGTACAGTAGTGCAGAGTCAGTTGTTGTCTATCGGATAGATAAGGTGCAAGGTGCTCAAAGTGTCGTGTTCAGTTGTTGGCCCGGGCGGGAGCCATCTTTAATAACTTCATGCACCCAGATTCTGGGGTGTACCGTTGCATGCTAGCTAGGAGTACTCGTTGTTGGGAACGAGCGAATAGTGGAGCAATGTGCCAGACAGTCATTGTTGTTCAACTTCTGTTTCCTGCTGCTGCTTGTAGATTGTTGCTAGATTGTTTAGCTTGCTAGCTGAGTATTTGTTCATGATTTAATCATGTGTGGGTTTATTTTATCATGGCTTGTGACTGTGTCAGTTTGCCCAAGTTTAGGTTTCACTTTCAAGTTCTGACAAGTTGGTTTCATATTCACGTTCTGTCTACATCCATAGACTCTTGAAAACCACTTCCAATTTGGTTTTATAAAAGATTAGTTTGTACCACAATAAACTAGAGGCTGATAGTAACCCACCAAAGTCATTCAAAACTCACCAAAGTCATTCAAAACTCAAAATGGCTTAAAAAACGTTTTGGTCTGTTTGCTACCAAACGTAGGCTGCATCATCCTAGTCCAGCTTTGCTCGCTCCAACTCTCGAACCACCAACGTGCTTGTTTCGCGTTTTCAAAGGAAAACGAATGCTTGCTAAATAGCAAGCTAGTAGCTAGGTTAGGGCTGTCAATTTAAGAAGCATTTTCGCCTGTCTCTCCTCCGCTTCGCCGCTGCCCCACATGCGTGTGTGTGCGTGTTTGTGTGTGTGTTTGTGTGTGCGTGTTTGTGTGTGTGTTTGTGTGTGCGTGTTTGTGTGTGTGTGTTTGTGTGTGCGTGTTTGTGTGTGTTTGTGTGTGCGTGTTTGTGTGTGCGTGTTTGTGTGTGCTTGTGTGTGCGTGTTTGTGTGTGTGTGCGTGTTTGTGTGTGCGTGTTTGTGTGTGCGTGTTTGTGTGTGTGTGTGTGTGTGTGTGTGTGTGTGTGTGTGTGTGCTTGTGTGGCAGCGCAGCACAGGAGCAAAGGTGAAAGGTGAAAGGTTGACAGCCCTAACCAGAGACCTGCAGAAAGGCTTTTGAGGGAGAAATCCTCTTCTGTTCAGTCGTGCTTTCGCGAGTCACTCAGTGTAACTTTATGACAACGTTGTTTTCGGTTTGGAGTATCGTGACAAAAAAACGAATACTCCTAATACTGAATTGAGCTCCGAATACCAACCTACCGAACGAATAGTGGAATACTCGGATGACTCAGGCCAGCCATAATGCTAGCAGCAGTTTGTCATGAGCCGTGACATCTGTTGAGGCCATAAATAGGTTGACGCTGCTCATGTAGGGACCACAGCAGGACGGTCTGATAACACAACTGCCCTCTTCCTCTCCTCTCCTGGTGTCACTGCTCATCAGTTCACCTCTCTCTTCTCCTCTCTGTCTCTCCTCTCTCTCTTCCCTCTCTCCTCTCTCTCTTCTCTCTCCTCTCTCTCTTCTCTCTCCCCTCTCTCCCCTCTCTCCTGTCTCTCTCTCCCCTCTCTCCTCTCTCTCATCTCTCTCCTTTCTCCTCTCTCTCTCTCTCTCTCTCTCTCTCTCCTCTCCTCTCTTCTCTTCTCTCTCCTTTCTCCTCTCTCTCTCTCTCTGGCTATGCATTTCATTTCATTTCCCATGCAGTATTGAAGATCTTATGCAACAGCACCTGAGTCCAATCAGGCCGACCTCACCGCCATGACAAGTCCTTGTCGAGAGGCAGGACACAAACGGACCAGTCAGGAGAAGGTTCTGCCAGCTGGCTCTGTTCATAGCCCTGTGAAAACGGCTCTGACATGAGGGGTTTAAATTGGACTCTAGACACAGCAACTGGTAGAGGGGTTTCCACTGGGCCCTGATGTCATGCTTCGGAGGAAACAGGATTTGGTTGGTTTTTTTTAGGGGATTTAAGGGGATTTTTTTTTTATTACAGGACCCGAGGGGAGGGGGGGGGGGGGTCTTTATTTGGCCACACAGTGACACACAATTACACACACAGTGAGCAGTGGGTGTCGCGGGTGGAAATTGTTCCCTGCATTTCTCCCATCTAAGCCGTCCTCCTCCAGGGGCAGCCAGGAGCAGTGGGCAGCCTCATCATTGGCGCCCGGGGACCAAGTCCAAGTGCTCAGTCCAGGTCTTGGTCAGGGACCGGACTGAAGAGCATTTGTTGTTCTCCATGTTTTTGGTATTTGGTTCTTTGGGAGGAAACCCTTGCGAACGCGGGGAGAACTCACACGCCCCGGGGACCTCCTTGCTGTGAGGTGACTGTACTACAGTAGGTACTGCGCCACCGTGCCGCACGTGAGTGATTTTGGGGGTTCAGTGTCTTGCTCAAGGACACTCTGGGAGCTGGGATCAAACCGGGGACCTTGCGATCCCCAGCCGGCCGCTCTATCTCATGGGAGGGAGAACCTGAGGAACAGTGAGGAACCTGAGGAACAGTGAGGAACCTGAGGAACAGTGAGGAACCTGAGGTTCACTGGCCGATGTGCCAGACGTTTTTTTTTAGATGAAGGTGCTTAAAACAACCCCCCCCCACACACACACACACACATGCACACACACACTCACACACATAAACACACACACACACACACACACACACACACACATATACACACACAGACACACATACCTGTACATACACACACACAGACACACATACATACACACACACATACACACACGCTCACATAAACACACATATACGCACACACACACACACACACACACAGGGGCGTTCCCATCTCACTGATTGACTGTGTGAATTATTGATCCAGCAGGACTGGCGTGCGCAGGCTGTGTTCACCCAACAGGCGAGTGTGAAGAGACAGACAGGGCCCTCTGGGTTTAGAGGCGGGGGGGGGGGGGGAAGAGAGGGAGGAGGGAGAGAGAGAGGGATGGAGAGATGGGTTTTGAGGGGGGGTTGGAGAGGGGGAGGAGAGAGAGAGGGATGGGCTGGAGAGGGGGGCTCTGAGCTGGGGGGGAAGTGAGAGAGAGAGAGAGGGATGGAGTGGTTTACAGGGGGCGGGTGGTGGTGGTGGTGCTGGGGGGGGGGGGGCTACATGTCTGCCTGCCCGCGTGGCGTGACTGATGTGGGTAGAAATGTTTGGGTGGAGAGGAGAACCCTCCGTCTAGACCCGACTCTGGAGCCTCATCAGTATAGCCTCCGCCCCCCCCCCCCCCTCCCCCCCAGGTCCTGGTCAGAGGAGGCTAAGTGGTGTGATGGAGGGAGCTCTCTGTCAGGCTTCATTACTCCTCCTCAACCCACCCCTCGCTCCTCCTGTCAGCGGAGAGGTGATGGTGTGTGTGTGTGTTTAGGCATGTGGGGGCATCACTAGGGGAGGGCCGAGAAGGTTCAGTGATGTTCAGTGTAACCCCCCCCATCAAGGGACAGCTAAACTGTGAAGCAGCTCTCACAGTCTCTCTAACGAACTGGTCTCTCCTCGCTCTAACAAGCCGGTCTCCCTCCTCCCTCAGTGTCCCAGGAAGATGAGAGGGAGAGATGGATGGAGACAGAGATGGATGGATGGAGGGAGAGAGAGATGGAGGGAGAGAGAGATGGATGGAGGGAGAGAGAGATGGAGGGAGGGAGAGAGAGATGGATGGAGGGAGAGAGAGAGAGAGATGGCAGACGGATGGGCAGGGAGAGCTGGAGAGAGAGCTGGGAGGCAGACAGACAGGCTGTGCACGGTTAACTCAGACCGCGTTAGTATTGATTCCCCTGGATTGAGCACCCTTACATGTAGAATGAATCTGCGTGTGATCGGAGGGAGGGAGAGATGGAGTGAAAGAGAGATGGATGGATGAACGGAGGGAGAGATGGAGTGGCGTTTCTCCACACTGTGTGCTCAGTGCGTTTCATTACGAGTACCAGTTGTCTAGTTGAATGGCTGTCCTGGGGGGCTGGGGTGTAACTGATCTGTTCCCCGCCCCCCGCCCCCCCCCCCCTGGTCCCTCAGGGCGACGCCCCGGTCTGCCCCCCCCCCCCCCCCCCCCCGGGAGAGCGACCCTCCGCTGGGCCCAGCGACGGAGGGAGTCATCGCTCCCCCGGTTCATATTTGAGGAACAGTGGCTGTTCCACGGATACGTGACAAAAAAACAAAAACGCACTCCGGGCCTCCACTCCCCCCCCCCCTCCCTCCCCCCAGGAGCAGACTGAGCTGTCATCCTGTCTCTCTCTCTCTCTCTCTGCTTTCCTTCCTCTCCCTCCATTCCTCTCTCTCTCTCTCTCCCCTGCTTTCCTCTGTTCCTCCCCCTCTCCGATCCCCTGCTTCCCTTCATGACTGTTACGTGCGTAACTACGGTTCCTCGTTCCTCCGTAGACCAGATTATCTCCCACTGTTCTAACAAGTGGCGTCTCTCAACTCAAGTGCTGCAGGGAAATGTCAAAGACACTCACTCACTCACTCAGGAGGGTTTCAGCATATTCGGCGCTGGGCTTAGCACTCGGAATTGCTAATAGACATGTTTTAATGTATCTCATTCGACCTCTGGCGAACTGCCTTGGGGAAAAAATGGTCGGTGTTCTTGCGCGTTTGTTATTGGCGGTGCGCCCTGCAGTCAGGGAAGAAGGCCGGCCGCTTTTCAGCAAGACAGTTCGCCAGAGGTGGAATAAGGTTGTAGCCACTTGTTAGCTCAGCGGGAGATCCTTGTCAGGACAGCTGGTCTACGGGGGGCTCCTGTAGATACGGAGGGAGGTAGCTCGTCCTACGGCCGTACCCAACAGTCCCGGAAGGGGCTACTGCTTCCCCAACCCTCCCCTCCCTCCCTACCTCACCCCACACCCCTGTCTCTCCCTCTCTGGGGGTCGGGCAGCTGACCCCCCCTGTCTCCTCCATCACCGTGGCCTCGGCCCTCAGCCTCTCTTGTGACCCTCAGTCTTTTTCATTTGTGCTGCGGATTCCATCGTCCAGCTGCACAGTAACGTGTTCCTTCCATCCCCTCAGCCAGCTCCCGGCTCCGGGGTTTAGGGGGGGCTGGAGAGCTCCGGGGCTTGTTACAGCTCTGCTCAGCTCCGGGGCTTGTTACAGCTCTGCTCAGCTCCAGGGCTTGTTACAGGATCTCTGCTCAGCTCCTGGGCTTGTTACAGCTCTCCTCAGCTCCGGGGCTTGTTACAGGATCTCTCCTCAGCTCCTGGGCTTGTTACAGGATCTCTGCTCAGCCCCAGGGCTTGTTACAGGATCTCTCCTCAGCCCCAGGGCTTGTTACAGGATCTCTGCTCAGCCCCAGGGCTTGTTACAGTTGCTCTTCTTTGTCGGCCTCCTGCTCAATCTGCTCAATCCAGAGGCTAGTTCTCTGACACCCACACACACACATGTGCACGCACGCACACACACACACACACACACACACACACACACACACACACACACACACACACACACACACACATAACCCCATACTCCTCCCAGATGAAAGACAAGACAAGACCTTCTCCATCCTCCTCCTCTCTTTCCCCCACCCCGTTTGTGTGTGTGTGAGAGTGTGTGTTTGTGTGTGTGCGATTGAGTGTGTGTGTGTGTGTGTGTGTTCACCCGTACAGACCCTGACACTGCTGCTAAACTGCTCTAGCTCCGAGCTGTCAGTGCGCGGTAGAGCCAGCCGGAGTTCAGAGGTCCATGCAGTTTTAATCAGCGAGCTGCTCTCCTTCCTGTCCCGGTACGGAGCGGCTCCGCACATCTCTCCCCGTCAACCCTGAGCCGTGACAGAAGACAGCCCCCTCAGTACCCCCCCTACAGGAGAGGCCTACCCCCTCAGAACCCCCCCCCCCACCTTCCCCCCTACAGGAGAGGACAGCCCCTCAGAACCGCCCCCCCCCTAAGGAGAGGACAGCCCCCTCAGTACCCCCCCCCCCCTAAGGAGAGGACAGCCCCCTCAGTACCCCCCCTACAGGAGAGGACAGCCCCTCAGAACCGCCCCCCCCCCCTAAGGAGAGGAGAGAAGTGAATAATTTAACTGTTGACCATAAAAAAGACAAGAGAAACAAGGCGACCTCCTCCCACTAGACCCCCCCCCTCTCTCTCTCCTGGAGCTCTCTCTCTGTCTCTCTCTCCATGTCTCTCTCTCTGTCTTTCTCTCTCTGTCTCTCTCTCTTTCTCCCCGTCTCTCTCTCACTCTCTCTCTCTCTCTCTTCTTCCCTCTCTCACGGTTTTCTCCTACATTCGCTGTGCTGGAGTTCATCTCTCAGTCCCAGGGCATGGAGGCCTCCACGGTGTCCTGCTCTGACCCCCCCCCCCCCCCCCCGGCCCCCCCTGTGACGGACGGACGTGCCTTCCTGAAAGCCAGGGCGCGAGCTCGATTAGTGGAGGCGTTTCTCAATATGCACGGACAGAGCACAGGCCTTTGATGGCCAAGGCCAGATGTCCGGGTATGATAACCTGGCTCCCTCTGTGCCAGTGGCAGTTCTACCAGGAGGGGCCATTGTAGCGATGATGGTTAAGGTGACCTGTTCAATGGGTAAATTAACCTCAATCAGCTACAGTAGCTTGACATTGTCACATTGCATTGCACAATTTGTTTTTTTATGATCAACTCATTTAACTGTAGCAATACCACCAGTAACCAGATGGCAATATAAGAAGGATTGTTCCTTGGTTTACATAGCCTACTGTAGGCTACAGTATTTGTGGACAGCTAATTCATTGTCAGTCTTGAATAGTGTTTGGCTCAACAATGAATGAACATGGATGAAAAATGAATGAACATTCCACAGTGACACAGTGTGTTTATGTGTACATGTACTGTATAATGCTGGTGCTGTGATTTGAGAAACACAGGGTGGTGTTATGTTTTGTTGTTTGATGTTTTGGTGTTTATTTGTAAGTAGGGTGCAGCATTTGATTGGTTTAGAGAGCTCACACACACACACACACACACACACAGACACACTCACAGTCCATAGTGCCAGTGTTGTAGAGTGTGTGGCCCAGACATAGCAGCTTGAGACCCGAGAGACGTCTCAGTTCAACCACAACACTTCCTACAAGCGAGAGGAGAGGAAAGATGAGGAGAGGAACGAGAGGAGGAGGAGAGGACGAAAGACGAGGAGAGGAACGAGGAGGAGGAGGAGAGGACAAAAGATGAGGAGAGGAGGAGAGAGCAACTGAAAGGAGGAGAGGAGAACAGCTGAGAGGAGGAGAGGAGGAGAAGAGAGCAGCTGAGAGCGGCCGGGGTCGGGGGGAGGTAACGCCACACCAGCATTCTCTTATTGATGCCTACGGGAGGTTTGTACAATCAACATCAGAGGAGTGTGTGTACGTGTGTGTGTGCGGTATGTGTGTATGTATCTGTTCACCATCCCTTTTGTCACATCAACAAAGTCTGATACTCTGAGTGCAGACCCTGTCCCAGACCCTGTTCTAGACCCTGTAAATCAGGGGTCTCAAACTCGCGGCCCGCGGGCCATTTGCAGCCCGCCACACCACTCCATCCGGCCCGCGACATTGTGTCAGAAATATAATGTAATCCAGCCCGCAAAATAATTTATTGTAAACGGCGCCGGCAGGCAGGCCTACAATTCGGAATTCAAGTCTCTCAAACGTGGCGAAATTCTGTTATTGTGCGCAGCGCACGAGGTGAACGTTGCATACAGTCACAGGTGCAATCAATCCACACACGACTATGAACTATGAACGGAATGCAGCTCGCCACCGAGAGGCTGTTTTCATGGTTAACTAACATTAGGAATACAGACGGTTTCAAGAAATATGGACATTGCAGTGGATTTTTTGTGGAGTTCAATGGAAATGCTACCTGTCTGATATGCAAGAACAAAGTTGCCGTTCTAAAGGAATATAATGTCAAGAGCTATTCATTACTAAACATGGAGTGTCATAGGGAGACGAGAGGAAAAAACGAGCCACACAGCTGTGAGGGCTAACGACTCAGGGGCGAATTCACTAAAGGATTGCGCAGCTTTTCCTGACGCAAAACCTGTGCAAATAAGTTTCTCTGCGCCGGTGTTATTAGCGGATATTTAAATGAGGTAATATGGGCGGAGAATGTTCCCCTTTCTATGCAATTGAACATGATTGCAAAATCCGCCCAATTCACAAAGATCAGCGCCAATTGCTTCACGCAGTTAAAGTTCCGTTTTCAGAGACGTGGTGGTATTTAAGCGCAAGGGGTGTCATAGCCAGCCTTTCCGCTGATCATGGCAGCAGTGATTGTTGCGAGGCGAAGGCATCGCAATGCCAGGCATGTTGTTCGTGAGAGAATATTTAGAAGAAGAATGTCACTTTTTGATTTAACACTAGAACCACCGTAGTTTTTTATGGTATACGGTCTTAGGATTGTACTGTACAACTCAAGGCTTAATGTTGTCCTTTCATACTACTCACAAAATTACTATATGGCAATAAAATAACATAACAAAATGTTATCTTCGCACTTTAACAAGAATAGTATAGCCTACACTTCACAAAAGGAAACGGCTACAAGAACAGCATTTTGGCCAAGGATCCAAATAAAACAGTAGCCTGCTGTAGGCTACAGATGCAGCATAGAACGTAGGTATATAATAGGTATATAATATAAGATGTTTAATAATTATCTAATAAAATTCATAATTATCTAATTATCTAGTTGATATATGAATAAAACAATAAGCCGTTTTATGGACTACTAGTTGTAGGCTATACACGAGTTGATGCGCTCTGCTCTTACGCAAGGTTGAGGCGGCAGCTCAAATACACTTCACACATATCCTCTGCACCTTGGCAGTGCAACTGCCACAGACAGCTTTGGTGAACTTCGTGCATTGGTAGACAGTTCTGTTCTTGCTGCAGCTTGTCTTCACAATGCAGGTATTTTTTTGGGAGGGTATTCTTCTGTGGACACTGCGGGGCGCCGCCGGGAGCTGTTTGGACGCCAGAGCGCGCAGCTCTTCAGCCAACTGGAGGATGAAGTCGCGTCTGTGGAGGCTCTGTAGACTATGCGTCTCTCCACCAGTCCCCAGCGAGTCCAAGCTCCCCCAATGAATAATACTTATTTATAATAGCCTACATAGTGCGAAACTGTGCATATAATAGTCTATATGCGAAACTGCGCATTCCTTACAGCCGTTCATTGAACGGCTGGCGGCCGATATAGGTATAAATAAATAAAAACATAGCCTACACAATATTTTTTTTATTTGAATGGTCTTGAAAATATTTTGCTTTTGTATCATAGGTGAGGGCAGGTATCATCTTCTGCCATGGATGATGACTCCCGTGCTCAACGTTGGAGAGGCGGCGTACAACCGGACTCACATCGGGACGAGCGGTGTGATTGAGTGCACATTTGGAATCCTGAAAAGCCGTTTAGATGCCTACAGTAGATCGTACCGGTGGGGCAATATTATACACTCCCCCAAAAGTATGCCAGATCATCGTAGCGTGCTGCATCTTGCATAACATAAAATGACCATTTTTCCTTTGTTCGTCTTTTCAAATCATTCCACCTCCGTTTGCAGTCTTCCACATTTACACACACCAATGGCACTGACTGATTGGGAAATTAAACCCCAAATATGATTTTTTGCTGCAGTCGTGATATTTTTTGCGGAAAGCTGTGAGACATGTTTTTGAACCTCATTCGTGAGGACTTCAAGTTCGCTGTCTGAAAATCGTATCTTTCTTTTTCTGTCTGCCATCGTCCAAGGGACTGTAGATATGGAGGGAGGTAGCTCGTCGAGCAGCGGTATACCTAGAGTCCCAAAAGGGGCTATCCTAGACCCTGTCCTACTGTAGACCCTGTCCTAGACCCTGTCCAGACCCGGTCTTAGACCCTGTCCTAGACCCTGTCCAGACCCTGTCTTAGACCCTGTCCTAGAACCTGTCCAGACCCTGTCCAGACCCTGTCTTAGACCCTGTCCTAGACCCTGTCTTAGACCCTGTCCTAGACCCTGTCCTAGACCCTGTCCAGACCCTGTCCTAGACCCTGTCCTAGACCCTGTCCTAGACCCTGTCCTAGACCCTGTCCATCCTGACTAACTCTGTTATGCCTGGGCTCGACTCTGTAGCTCAACAAAGACCCAGGCAGCCTTGAAGCTGGATTGAAATCACCATACAAGGGAAATTGCTCAATTCCTTGTTGTTTTGTTCACCTATTCAAAGCTATAACTCCTGTTGACCGAGCTGCTGTGTGGGTGATGCAAGGTCAGG
>NC_140247.1:20889914-20897414 GCF_949987555.1 Borostomias antarcticus | reverse complement strand
GAGGCTGAGGTGATAGAGGCTGAGGTGATAGAGACTGAGGTGATAGAGGCTGAGGTGGTGATAGAGGCTGAGGTTGTGATAGAGGCTGAGGTGATAGAGACTGGGGTGGTGATAGAGACTGAGGTGATAGACTGAGGTGGTGATAGAGGCTGAGGTGGTGATAGAGGCTGAGGTGGTGATAGAGGGCCTTGCTCCAAACCTTCCGTTTATAGCTCCCATATTTAGCTTCAACCAGGAGATTATGTTCTTATGTTCTTCCTGTTCTGTAACAACTGGCTGTCCTCAGAAGCCCGTGTGTGTGTGTGTGTGTGTGTGTGTGTGTGTGTGTGTGTGTGTGTGTGTGTGTGTGTGTGTGTGTGTGTGGCGCGCGTGCACATGCGCGTCCGTGCGTGCGTGCTCTGTCTCTGGCACCCTGTGGCGGTGGTGCTGATTGCTTCCCTGTGCATCAGAACTGGGTCATGTCCTGCGTCACACGCTGTGTTCTCCCAGTATCCGGGCCAGATGATCATCACCACCACCATCGCCGCCGCCACGAGGCGGACACGGACACATCAGGAAGGATCCGAATGTCGAGCCCTGTAAAATATGGATATGGATATTTGTTTTGTTTTGTTCAGTCTGTAGAGTTATGCATACGGTTTAATATGGGAAAAGGAAATGCAAAATAATACATTTACAGGTACCATAATCCTTTATTTTCTTTGTGAAGAGTAATATTCTGTTTGTTTCAGCCAATGTAATTTCAGTTCCATTTGAGTGATGTGTTCTAAGCCAATGAGAGACCGTTTTGAGAGTGGTGAGAGAGTTAGTGGGGGGGGTTTTTCTCCAAAAAGAGGAGTGAGAAAAACGCGTCCAGACTAGTTTTGCGGAGAGTCGTGCTGATTGTAGTTGGAGGAAATTAAGTTTATTGTCGATGTATGTGTGATATTTGGTAGACTAAAATGCTACGTGCTGGCCCAAGTATTACCAGGCCAATTCCAAGTCCTACATCGTAGGTCATCCTCCAGTTCGTCTTTTGTATAGGCTAACGTTTAGTCAGGTTGTCACATCGCCACGTTTTATTGTTTTCTAAGCTCGAGTGCAAGTGTAAAACAGGCGTGGATGTTGGGAAGAATCAGTCGGGAGGACTGTGTGCTACCCACACCTGCCCTAGCTGTTACAAGAGAGACTGGAGAAGAGGATTCTCGCCGTGGCCAGCTAGCTTGTTAGCGCTTCCTGGACGGTTAGCTTTGTACATCCACGGGAGCTGCACTGCGTCATCACAGCGGACATTGTTCATCAACTCCTCTCATAGCCCTTTTCCACCAAGAAGGAACCAGTTCGGTGCCGGTTCGTGAACCTAACGGTTTCCGAGCATTTTGACCAAAAATAAATGAGTTCAGCAACCCCAAAGTTGGTTCTGAACCGGCACCAAAAAATAGTAGGTTTTTCAGCATGAACCGTTTAGGATCCAGAAAAATAAGTATTAAAATAGTAGCCCAGTAACATCAAGCACAAAGGTAAGCACATCCTAGGCGCTGTTTGCTTGACTCTGCTGGTCAGAGTCCATAGCTGTCAGAAAGGGGGCTACACGAAGAAGAAACAACATGAAGGTCCATATCAGGTACAGGGAGGAACAACCAGGTGCTCAAAAAAGCAGATAAGTCATTAGTGTTGTTGGGGCTCTTGGATCACTGGGAATGGAGGCAATTTCAAAAAAGCAAAGTTGATCCATCAAACAAAGGCAAGGCGAGTTTATTTGTATAGCACATTTCAGCAACAAGGCAATTCAAAGTGCTTTACATGAGACATTAAAAGCATCAAGACAAGAAACACAAAAGGTCATATAAAACGAAATTCAAAAAAGGACATTTAAAACAAAATGCAGGAAAAATAAAATACAGGAATAAAAGTTACAGTGCAGTGTATGAATGAATAATTATTTGAATAAAAGCAGTGGCAAACAGAAAAGTCTTCAGTCTTAATTTAAAAGAACTGAGAGTTGCAGCAGACCTGCAGTTTTCTGGAAGTTTGTTCCAGATATGTGAAGTATAAAAACTGAATGCTGCTTCTCCATGTTTTGTTTTAACTCAGCAGATCAGAAATACATTTTGGCCCTAAACCATTCAGTGCTTTATAAACCAACAGCAGTATTTTAAAGTCAATTATTTGACAGACAGGAAGCCAGTGTAATGACCTCAGAACTGGAGTGATCCACTTTCTTAGTCTTAGTGAGGACTCAAGCAGCAGCGTTCCGTTTTTTAGAGAGACCTGTAAACACACCGTTACAGTAGTCGAGTCTACTGAAGATAAACGCATGGACATGTTTTTCCAGATCCTGCTGAGACATAAATCCTTTAATCCTTAATATATTCTTCAGGTGATAGTAGGTTAACTTTGTAATTGTCTTAACGTGACTGTTGAAATTCAGGTCTGAGTCGATGACGACACCATGATTTATGGCTTTGTGTGTGGTTTTTAGCATTACTGATTGGAGCTGAGTGCTGACTTTTAATCGTTGTTCTTTGGCTCCAAAGACAATTCAGTTTTATTTTTGTTTAGTTGAAGAAAGTTCTAGCACATCCAATCATTGATTTGTTAAATGCACTTACTCAGCACTTGTATGGGATTATAGTCCCCTGGTAATATGGTGATATAAATGTGTCGTCTGCATAGGTATGGTACTGTAACATATTTTGTTGTTTTCCATAATTTGAGCTAGTGGGAGCATGTAAATGTTCAACAGAAGAGGCCCCAGAATGGATCCTTGGGGAACTCCACAGGTCATTTTTGTCTGCTCAGATTTGTAATTGCCTATAGACACAAGTAGTCCCTGTCCTTCAAGTAGGATTCAAACCAGTCTAGCACTGTGTCAGAAATTCCTAGCCAGTTTTCCAGTCGGCCTAGTAATATGTTGTGGTCAACCGTGTCGAATGCAACGCTGAGATCCAGTAATACTAAGACTGAAATTCTGTCATTGTCTGTGTTTAAATGGATGTCATTGAAGACCTTAACAAGAGCAGTCTCGTTGCTGTGGCATCGTCGAAATCCTGACTGAAAGACATCAAAACAATAATTAAGTGCCAGGAATTTCAGCTGTTGGAAAACTGCTTTAACAATGATTTTACTTAAAAACGGGAGGTTTGATATGGGCCTATAATTGTTCATTCATGAGGTGTCTAGATTAATCTTTTTTAAGAGTGGCCATGCAGTTAGATACATTGAAAAAGCCTGTAGGCAGAATATCAAAGCAACAGGAGGAGGATTTCAGATATTGTATAATCCAGGGTTTTATGGTTTATCGGATAAAATTGTGTCATGGTATTGATTTTAAGTGGACACTGGGACAACTCATATCCTGTACCTGATATGGAGGCACAGACTGCTTGTCTAATTTTCTGAATTTTGTCAGTGAAGAATGAGGCAAATTGATTGCAGGCCCTGGTGGATAGAAGTTCAGAGGCTACTGACACAGGAGGGTTTGTTAGACTATCAACAGTGGCAAACACAGAATGTGCATTATTATTGTTTTTAGTGATGTCATAAAAGAAGGACTGCTGTGCATTTCTCAGCTCCAAATTAAAAATGTGAAGTCTCTCTTTATACAGTAGGTGTCATAATGAACATGGAGAAATGTTTTTCGCCATCTGCATTCAGCTTTTCAACACTCTCTTTTTTCGATTCTGACCTGATCTCCATGGAGATCGTTTCATACCAGAGACCACCTTCACCTTAGTGGGCGCAATGACATCAATAATATTTGTATTTATCTATTTATAATTATCTACAAGCTCATTGACTGAGACCCAAGAGAGACCAGGTGTGGACGAGAAAGCCTGAGTAAATATTTCACTGGTGTTTTCAGTGATGTACCGTTTTGTGATTACCTCTGTTTGAACATTTGTGTGCATGGAGATAGTACTCTCGATGAAAACACAGGAATGATCAGAGAGCGCAACATCAGATACTTAAAGTCCCAGTTAACCAAAATCAGAGATTTGCTTGAAAACACATTCTATGTGTTAGTGATGCATTGCTGATAACATGTAAAAATGGGATGAACCATGTGTAGTACTGAATTGTGAAGTTAGACCAGTTTTGTGTTTTTGACCAGTTTTGATTTCTGGATTTTCTGGGCGGGCTTAAAACGGTACCGGATGACGTAGAGCGGTGTTCTTAGCATATCCCCGCACTAACACTATATAAAGCTAGAACGGATTTGAATCTTCGGTTCTGCTCAATCTTGAGTCTAGAATTAGCTAGTTTTAACCAACAGTCTAGAATTAGCTAGTTTTTCTTAGTTAGCAATGCCTATGCATAAAACTAAACGAAAATGCATCCTTCCTGGATGCCAGCAGGAATGGGATGATAAGGTCTCCTTCTTTCACTCCCGAGTAAAGCTGAAATGAGAAGCAAATGGGTTAGCATTTTTGAAGAGCCATGGTGTTACAGAGGAGTCTGTCACCGCTAGCGCCCGCCTCTGCAGCAAACATTTCACTCCCGAAAGCTTCTGCAATTATAATATGAGGCTTTTGGGTTTTACGGACTCACGACTGGTCCTGGTGAATTCGGCGGAGCCAACCATCTCCCTCCCCGGCCTCCATTCTCCTCCTGTCGCATCAACCTTTGGTGCCGACACCGCTGCCTTGTGTGCTTATAGCTAATTAACGTTATAACGTTAGCTAGGTAACGTAAGCAATAGGAAAATACACTGCTAAGTTAATCTACAAAATGTGTCTTGACATTTATGTGGTAATGTCAGCTATGATTAATTATATGTAATCTTAGGAGGAATTATAGCTAACATTAGCTATAGCTTGTTGCAAATGGGAGTGTGTATATAACCTTAGTCTAGCTAACATAGCTAGCAGCACCGACCAGGCGACCACCCACCAAATAACGTTACGGATGATGACTATAAGCGTTAACTATACAGAAACTGCCTGCCATATTTGTGGCACCTGATATGCGTATTGGTTCACCGGTAATGGTAACAATATTTGTCCAGCGGGAGACCGGGAGACGGGAGCGAGGGGGATGGTTAGGTAGACCAGCTGCAGCTGGAGAAAGACGCACCCTCTCCCAGTGAAGCAGTGCTCGGTGGCTACTGGCTGAACATTCCAGTTCTGTTGGATATGTTGCGGGAAAGTTGAAGCCGAGTGCTCGTTATTCTCACACATAACATTGCCAACGAGAGTGGATGAGTCTGTCCCGATTATCAACTCCGGTAGTGTACACTTCTTCGCGCTATCAGCGCTGTTCAAGCCAGTGACTAAAAGGTACATTTTAAACAACTTTTTCCATTGATCCCAAGGGACGACAGGATCGCCTGGGAGGGATAGGAATGGGTCCGGAGGTGGCAGGGAGAAAATAGGGACAGACTCATACATTCCTCGTTGCCTGTTTTTGTATTTTGCATCTAAGGGCAGTAACACTGGCGCGTTGGTATAGAGTAGCTACAGTTTTACCTGTGTTGTTTGTCAGGAGGTAGGTTAGGAGGAAGCATCTGTGCGTTTGACTCATTAGACAAGTGTAATTTCAACTCCTCTCTGTTTTCACAAAGCTGTGCCTTCCTACCACAAAAGAGACGGCGTGCCAGTGTGACTGCAGACCAGAGAACGGTACTATTTGACAGGTTCTTCCCTCCACACCCCCTCCCCACGCAATTGGGTGTGGCTTCGGTGCCTTCAGCAGACACGCCCCCACAGTCTCAGACCAGAGAATGCTGCTGATTTTTAACCGATTTTGAAGCCTTATTTTATATACTTAGCGACATTTTTAATCACTCAAATTTGGCTGGGTGGTTAATGACATGTTTTCCTGTGGTGTGTGAAGCTCATAACAAAAATTTGAACTGGGTTAACCTGGACTTTAAATATTCAGACCTTTGGTGATGATCAAGTCCAGAGTATGCCCCTTGTTGTGTGTGGGCTCCGTCACATGCTGAGTCAGTCCATAGTTATCAAGGACACAACACAGTTCTTTAACCCCTCTGTCCTGGGGGTTGTCAACATGGATGTTAAAATCACAAATTATAACCACACAGTCAAAGTCAATACAGATAATAGACAGCAGTTCAGCAAAGTCATCAAAAAAGTTTGGACAGTATTTAGGCAGCCTGTAGATGTTAAGAAATATGGCTTAAGAAGAGGAATTTAACTGGAGAGCCACATATTAAAAGGAACCAAAATTTCCGTAAGACCTCTGCTTACATTGGAGGGAGTCATTAAACAAAATGGCAACTCCACCTCCTTTCTTATGCACTCTAGCCTCACTCATAAAGCTGAAGTTGGGAGGGGTTGACTCGATAAGAACAGCTGCACTGTTAGTGTTGGTTTAGTCTAACCAAGTTTCAGTTAAAAACATGAAATCAAGTATTCAGGAGGGAAGTAGTAATGTTAAAAAGCCTTTAATATGTCAAGCTCACATCATTAAAAATGTCGACATGTTTCGACCTTGTCGGTCTTCATCAGGACATCAGCGCTCAAACAAATCACCCCTCAAATACATTAATCACTGTACATATCAATCTACCAATATATCAATAATCGAGACAATCAGCCACTCAATTATTCTATCTATCTATCTATCTATCTATCTATCTATCTATCTATCTATCTATCTATCTATCTATCTATCTATCTATCTATCTATCTATCTTTTTTGTCTATCTATCTATCTATCTATCTATCTATCTATCTATCTATCTATCTATCTATCTTTTTTGTCTGTATCTATTTTATTTGTCTGTCTGTCTGTCTTTCTATCTATGAATGAATGATTCCAGGCCATGTCCCACGGGGGTATGGGAGACCAGGGGCCATAGGGGGCAGTCAAGACTGTCAAAAAAGAAGAGAAGAAACAAGAGACCACATAACAAGAGCAAATAAACATCAAGAGTTATACACTATAAATATCATGATATCAAACAGTAAGATTTATATTGTCGGCTTGGCCTGCATTACTGTAAAGGGGGCATTTAAAGCATCTGGCCAATCGATCCAGAACATTTCCCTCTGATTGAGTTAGAGAATACGATCTCCGCCTCTAGTGAAAGGTTTGATGTGTTCTTTACCCACAATGTGCAGTATGGAATCATTGTTGTTGTGGACTTTACTGAAATGCCTATCTATTAGATAATCAACGTTGTTGGTTCTTATTGCGTACTTGTGTTCTGCAAGGCGGTCACGTAGACGCCGCTTGGTGTGACCAAGATAGAAGATACCAGCACAATTGCATGTAAGGTGATAGATGACGTGAGTAGTGCTGCAATTGATAAAGTCATTGATCTTAACGTATAAGTCCTATTTGTTTTAAAACATTAAAATGTTTTGGCTTGTAAGACATTCTCACAGAGCGGGCAGTGCATAGGACCCAATGGGTCTCCTAAGCCACGAACATGACATGAGTGTCTTTGTTTTGAAACATCTAAAAGGGCTTACAATTGGACAGTTTTGACCCACTGATGGACACACTCTCTGGTATTGATGGATGGCATTGGTGGATGTTGGGGGGTCTGTG
>NC_140247.1:20877414-20884914 GCF_949987555.1 Borostomias antarcticus | reverse complement strand
TGCCACGTCTAGAACCCTGAGGTCCTCCTTCGAGACTCTTTTACAGTCCCTAGATCGAGACTTGAGACCAAGGGTGACCGAGCTTTTGCGGTGGCTGGCCCAAAGCTCTGGAACAGCCTCCCTCCACACATTAGACACGCACAGAACCTAGGGCTCTTTAAGTCTCAGCTTAAAACGCACTTGTTTTCACTGGCTTTTGAGGCCTGATAGCCTACATCCCTCGTCCTGTTTTGTGTCCTGTCCTTTTATTATTCTGTGACTATGTGCACTTTATACTGTTTTCTGTTTTATTTTATTTTATATACTGTACAGCACTTTGGTGCAACTTCGGTTGATTTCAAACGTGCTTTATAAATAAAGTTGACCTTGACCTTGACCTATTGTGTTGTGTGGAGGCTGTACACGCCTGCTATCAGGCTAGACTGCTAACTAGCCTTTGGTACCAAACAGAATTGACTCCGTTTTTCCCAGATGCAGTGAGAGTTTGTTGTCTATGAGCCACTCCCTTACATTTTCATTCATTCATTCAAACCTTTATTTATACTCAAAAACACATTGAGGTTATCCTCATTTACAAGTGCGTTGAGTGATAAAAAAGTCCATACCAACATAATATAGCACAAGAATAATCAATTAAGAAATATAAGAAAATACATAATTTCATAAACAATCACAGATTGAGACACAGAAGTTATTCACCATACTTCTAAAGAGACCATATTCTGGAAGTGTGACTATTTTTTTTTTTTTAAATCTTGAAGCTGGTTCCAAGAACTTGGAGAAGTTTCAAGCTCTCTACTAAGAAAGAGTAACTTTGATTTGGTGGACCATCACCCCCTCCCCCCATTCTATTGTGGCTCACTCTCTCTGCCCACTTTACCCATGATGTATTGTGCTATGTGGAGGCAGTACAAGGAGCCAGCCGGTGGAGGCTGCTAGGCGCGGGCCGGCCCGCTTAACGGGCCCCATTGGTGTAATTCCCACCACCGCCCCTGGGCGGACACTGCCCCTGCTTGCTGAACCGTCTCAGATTGAAAGTTGAAAAGGACTTTGAAGAGAGAGTTCAGGGCGGTGTGCTGCGACCGGGTCAGCTAGGAAGGGCTCAGCTCGAAGGTGGTCCATCCAGGGTCTCCGGGCGGGCTTGCAGTCGCAGTGAATGAATGAATGAATTCTTTATTTTTAAGACAGGGACAGTGTACAAATAACATTAAAGGAAAATGCTCGTTTTTGACAACCTGGACCTTATTTACGACATATTATAAGAAGTTTTACTCACCGAGATCACTTTTGTGTTGTTCGGAGGCCTGTAGAAGAAATTTAAAATCCAGCGCGAGCCAGTATATCCATGTAATGGCGTCGGACGGGGCAACGGGAATGCAGTTTCTCAAAATCCATTTTCGGCCGCTAAACGGTTGTTTTCATCAATCAGATTGGATGAATCGACAGTTGAGATTCCTCAACGCGAGCCATTGTTGTTTTGGTTTTCAAATACGGGGTCTTTAGCCTCTGTAATATGATCTTTACACGCCTCTCCCCCACTTGCTCCAGCACGCATGCGCACAGGCCAGCGCGCAGACTGGCTATTCTCCGGCTCACATTCTCTGCGCTACGATCGGATTGTTGCTGACGAATGACGACGACAATATTCTCGGCACCAACAACGATCGTAGCGCAAAGAATGTGAGCCGGAGAATAGCCAGTCTGCGCGCTGGCCTGTGCGCATGCGTGCTGGAGCAAGTTGGGAAAGGCGTGTAAAGATCATATTACAGAGGCTAAAGACCCGTATTTGAAAACCACTACAATGGCCTCGCGTTGAGGAATCTCAACTGTCGATTCATCCAATCTGATTGATGAAAACAACCGTTTAGCCGGCCGAAAATGGATTTTGAGAAACTGCATTCCCGTTGCCCCGTCCGACGCCATTACATGGATATACTGGCTCGCGCTGGATTTTAAATTTCTTCTACAGGCCTCCGAACAACACAAAAGTGATCTCGGTGAGTCAAACTTCTTATAATATGTCGTAAATAAGGTCCAGGTTGTCAAAAACGAGCATTTTCCTTTAACCTTGTAAAACAAGGATAGATGTTTTGCACCAGGTTTTAGTAGATTACTAATTTCCGCCCGTAGTCCCTGGGCAGGTAAGAAAAAAGGAAGATAAAATATAGTAGGAAACCATATAGACATTATAGACACATTAAAAATGTCCTAAAAATACTATGGTGCAAAACAACAAATGCATAACACTAAAAGAGTATCAAATCTTTATTTGTATAGCGCATTTCATATCCAGAGGCAACACAATGCGCTTTACAGAGAACAAGGGAGGTGGGTATACGACCCACCTCTACATATTCCAGAGGGAAGCAAAAAAAACAGTATCACCCGGGGGCCAGATAAGTGAGCTGTAAAAATTCTTCCCTGACCCCTCTCAACAAGGCAATCAAGCAAGCTCCTGGAGTATGTTTGTCTACCGGCTAAGAACATTATTTTATAAAGCAATACATTACATTAAATTACATTTTCAGAGTAAGAGAGGCTAAAAACATCATAGGAGAGACATGGCAAATACTGGTGTGTGTTTGACATGGCCCAGGCCTAAAGCCGGAAGCCTCAGAGCTGATGCTTTATAGCAGACCTCAGACCAGCTCTGAGTGCTTTACGACAGCAGACCTCCAGCTGTGCGACCTGAGATCAGAGTGAAGGACTGACCTGAGATCAGAATGAAGGACTCTTGGTGGATCTGAATCCGCAGCGTCCGACTGACAGAAAACATGAAGAGGAAGTGATGTCTTTTTATCTGTCCTTTACCGGTCAACAGTGACCCCAAATCTGCCTATTTAGATAAGTTAGTTCATTAAATGTCTTAATTTCTTGCTTCTTCTCTCCTGCGGTCTCCATCTCTCTCTCTCTCCCGGTCTCTTTCCCTCTGTCTCTCTCCCTCTCTCTCTCTGTCCCTCTCTCTCTCTCCCTTTCTCTCTCCCTCTGTCTCTCTCCCTCTCTCCCTCTCTCCCTCTCCTTCTCTGTCCCTCTCTCTCTCTCCCTATCTCTCTCCCTCTGTCTCTCTCCCTCTGTCTTTCTCTGTCTCTGTCCCTCTCGCTCTCTCTCTCTCTCCCTCTCTATCCCTCTGTCTCTCTCTCCCTCTCTCTCACTGTCTCTCCCTCTCTCTCTCTCTCTCTCTCTCTCTCTCTCTCTCTCTCTCCCTTTCTCTCTCTGTCTCTCTCTCTCCATCTGTCTCTTTCTGTCTCTCTCCCTTTCTCTCTCTGTCTCTCTCCCTCTCTCTCCCTCTGTCTCTCAGTCTCCCTCCCTGTCTCTCTCTGTCTCTCTCCCTCCCTCTCTCTGTCTCTCTCTTACTCTTTCCCCTCCCTCCTCTCTTCCCCCTCCCCCTCTCTTTCACTTTTGCCCTTCACTCCCTCCCTCCCTCCCTCCGTCCGTCCCTCTCACACTGAGCTCCCATCTGCCTCCAGAAATCCAGAAACCTTCCCTCTCCGCCGTCTGCTCTCAAGGTTCAGTTCAGCGCCGGTCTGGTCTTTTGTCCTTTAAAGCTGCACTTCAAACAGGGAGGAATTTCTCCTTTGTTATCAGAATCAGAATCACATTTATTTAGCCTGGTAGGTTCTTACACATTTTGGACTGTTGGCGGCGGCGCGTAACACCAAATAGACAACAATAGACCAGGTGCACGGACAAGACAGGACAGTGCAAAATATATACAGTAACAGCGCAAGAAGCAACAGGGCAAGTACAGTATGAGCCTATATGCAATCTAATCCCATATACAGTACAATCAAACATGTGTAAATAATCAGGACACTGAATTTTTATGCACCGATTTCTGCTGGCGGATTAGCTTATCCATGTCTGTCTTGTTGATGATCTCCACATGTTATAGGGGAAGAAAATGGGCTACATGAAAACCAAGATAGAAGTTAATCAATAAATGTGATTTACATGAAGCTATTTTTTGTAGTGTCACAACTGTGTTAACACTAAAACTGTGTTAACACTAAACACACACTGGTAGCGACATGGTAGCTACTGTACCTTTCCATCGTAATGTAGCTAGCAAGGAACGTTAACGCGCGCAGCGGAAATTCACACTCTGAACCAATCAGGGAAGAAATGTAATGATAGCTGGAAATTTTACTCCGTAACTAGATAATTATTCTATTTATTCTATGTACTGTATCTAATTAAAGCAGACCAAATATTATAATGTTAATATTACATTTATGCAAAATAAAGCCGATTGGCTGTGGGTGGGGCTGACGTGCATGTAGCAGGGCCGAGGCCCATCCAGCCCACCCGTGCCTACGTGCCTGCCTTGTTGATGAGGCTGGTAGCAGCCAGGTAGAAGCTGTTTTTATGGCGCGAGGTCGTGGTCCTGATGCAACGCAGCCCCCTGCCGGAGGGGAGTGGGTCAAAGAGATTGTGATCCAGGGGGGGCGGCCACAATCTGCTCGGCCTGTTTCACGTTCCTGGAGGCTGAGGGGCCTGGAGGGATGGCAGGCTGCAGCCGATCACCCTTTCATCTGAAGATGATACATGATTTAACTGTGCTAATTATACATTCCTTTTACTTGTTTATACTGATGAAAGCACCCGGTTGGAGTGTGAAATGAAGGAATGGTTATTAGAGTGTACAGGAGATGGATAGGTTGGGGATGATGAAAGGAGAGGAGAGAGGGAGAAGAGAAGAGGGAGAAGAGAAGAGAGAGGGTGAGGAGTAGAGAGGGTGAGGAGGAGAGAGGGTGAGGAGGAGAGGGAGAGGAGGACAGTGGGAGAGGGGAGAGAGGGTGAGGAGGAGAGAGGGTGAGGAGGAGAGGGAGAGGAGGACAGTGGGAGAGGGGGGAGAGAGGGTGAGGAGGAGAGAGAGGGTGAGGAGGAGAGGGAGAGGACAGTGGGAGAGGGGGGAGAGAGGGTGAGGAGGAGAGAGGGTGAGGAGGAGAGAGAGGGAGAGGAGGACAGTGGGAGAGGGGGGAGAGAGGGTGAGGAGGAGAGGGAGAGGAGGACAGTGGGAGAGGGGGGAGAGAGGGTGAGGAGGAGAGGGAGAGGAGGACAGTGGGAGAGGGGGGGAGAGAGGGTGAGGAGGAGAGAGAGAGGAGGACAGTGGGAGAGGGGGGAGAGAGGGTGAGGAGGAGAGAGAGGGTGAGGAGGAGAGGGAGAGGGGGGGGGGAGGGTGAGGAGGAGAGAGAGAGGAGGACAGTGGGAGAGGGGGGGAGAGAGGGTGAGGAGGAGAGGGAGAGGATCAAGGCAGGTCATGAGGTGTCTATGACGCTAGCGCGTGGGTGTCTTTCTGTCATACACTCCTCTTTAATCTCAAGCCCCTCTCTCCATCTCTCTCTCTCCATCTCTCTCTCAAGTCAATTCAATAAACTATATTGGCCGGAAATATTGCCAAAGCATAGAACTAATTAAACAAAAAAAAGGGAGAGACATAACAACATTGTACCGTACTCATTCTCCAAATATAAATAAGTAATGCTGAATAAATGGTACTAATACTACTAATAATAAATAAATAGTTTGGAGTGCATACACACATCGTGCACGTGTATTTCAACGCGCGTGAGAGAGTGTTTGATTGGCCGCGTCGGCAGGTCTCGCTCCCTCAGCACCCCACCCCCCCCCCCTCCCCTCCGAGGGTCTGGGTGAGACGTGTTCGACGTGCGTCGGCGTTGGAACGGCCCGTCTCCGGCTGCCTTTGATTGCATCTTCCACCCCCCCCCCCCCCCCCCCCCCTTCTCCCTCCATCGTTGGTTTATTCTAACTCTACCCCCCCGGCCTTCCCGCCCCCCTGCATCCTTCACCGCGGCACGACGAGCCCTCTGGCCCAGCAGGCGTCTGTCTGCCGGGGACGGGGCTGAACTCTGACCTCCGGACAGGACTACAGGACAGGGTGGTCGATCGGTTCGATGATCCCCATGTCGGGATTAGGGACATAGGGCAGGAGCAGACATGGTCATACGTGTGTGTGTGTGTGTGTTTGTGGTGTGTGTGTGTGTGTGTGTGTGTGCGTGCGTGCGTGTGTGTGTATCATACTGTATCTGTAGTGAGAGAGTTGGTGTGTTCAGACCTCGCAGTGCGTGTTCTGAAGCGTTAGGGCGAGGCCCTCTTCCTCACACACACACACACACATACACACACACTTCCTCACACCTCTGCCTCTCTCTGGGGCTTAACCAACTGTTAGCCCACACATTCATCATCCTGCCTGCGGGTGTGTGAGTGTGAGTGTGTGTGTGTGTGTGTGTGTGTGAGTGTGTGTGTGTGTGTGTGTGTGCGCATGTTCCACGGCTGATGAGGTACTCCCTGACAGATGGAGTAACCTGATACCTGGCTCATCTCTCTCTCTCCGTCCACTGCCGAACCCCCACGCGATGCTCTCTGGCTCCGCCCCCGCGATGCTCTCTGGCTCCTCCCCCGTGATGCTCTCTGGCTCCGCCCCCGCGATGCGCTCCGTCTCCGCCCCCGCGATGCGCTCCGTCTCCGCCCCCGCGATGCTCTCTATCTCCGCCCCCACGATGCTCTCTGGCTCCGCCCCCGCGATGCTCTCTAGCTCCGCCCCCATGATCCTATCTGTCTCTTACCAGAATCCAGCCTGCTCTGTTCCAGGAAGCAGCCCAGCCCAGCCCAGCCTGCCAGGCAGCTCCAGACACCCAGTCTCTCCCGGGCTCTGACCCCAGAGGAGGAGCCCTCAGGTGGGGCGAGCTCTCGGGTTACCCAGCCTGGAGTCTGCAGTCTCCCATCCCTCACAATCAATGATGCTGGAAGCATGCGCTGTCTGGGTGACAGAGGTGGCTGGCAGGTGTGTGTGTGTGTGTGTGTGTGTGTGTGTGTGTGTGTGTGTGTGTATGTGTGTAATGGTAAATGGGATACATTTCTATAGCGCTCTTATCCAAAGTGCTTTACAATGGCCTCTCATTCACCCATTCACACACACAGACATTCACACACCAGTGGCGGCAGCTGCCATGCAAGGTGCCAGCCTGCTCATTGGAAGCAATTTGGGGCTCAGTGTCTTCTTGCTCAAGGACACTTCGACAAGTGGACAGGAGGAACCGGGAATCGAACCGCCGACCCTGCGATCATTGGACGACCCACTCTACCTCCTGAGCCACTGACGCCCCTGGGTGTGGCCGTTGTGTGTGTGTGTGTGTGTGTGTATATGTATGGGTGTGTGTGTGTGTGTGTGTGTGTGTGTGTGTGTGTGTGTATGTGTGTGTGTGTAGGTTTGTAGGTGTGTGTGTGTGTGTGTGTGTGTGTGTCTATATCTGTCACTAGAACTAGGTGTCGCTGGCTCGGCGATCCATCTCCATGGCGTCTAGAGGTGACACTCCCATCAGCTGAATGGATGATCTCATTGGCTGGCTAATTGATTGATGTCTCCTTCCAGAGGGGATAATGAGTGTATGGCCTCTGATTGATGATGTCCCAACACACACACATACACACACACACGATGGATTGTGATCCTTTTAACTCTCTGCTATCGGCCTC
>NC_140247.1:20859914-20872414 GCF_949987555.1 Borostomias antarcticus | reverse complement strand
TCTAGTAGGTTGAGACCTAGATTCCCCCACTTAAAGTCGCACTGAAATGAAAAAAGCATTCTGTCCCATTTTGGTTCACATAATTGGTCATAGTGTTCACCTATTCAACGATGTATGCCAAAAAATTTACTAAATTCTACTTTTGTTGTAATCTTATATCAAAGTATATAATTTCTTACTTCCTGGAAAACGGTAGGTCACGTGCAATGACGACAACAGGTACCTTAGATTTTAGGCCAATAATCTCGCGACATCCACCCGTCAATCAACACTATCCTTCTATCAAATCTGTCTAAAGTTCTTAAAACCCGTCCACTTGTCAATGTTCCAATCAAATTCCTCTAAACATATGTCCCACCCTCATAGCTTGTTTGCGTTGGAAATACGTCAAACTACGGAAGTTAGATGATCTCAAACGTCCGTTTCAGTGCGACTTTAACCCTAAATGGCCTCTGCATTTATGGGAACTAGCCTTTACCGTCCTTCCAGTACGACCAACTTCTCTTGAAGAATCAGGGAAATTAGGTCCTCAATTCTGCTGTGTGTAATTTACTTGATTTTTTGTTGTTGTTTTTTGTCAATAATAATATGATTACGTAGAGTTGTCTAATAATTGTAGTTCTTAAAATTAATTGTAATACATGGTGTTTACTCAACAAGTTTACTGAAACAGACAATGATAATTACACATATTTAAACAATGTAATTTGTCAGTCAAATAATCATTTATTTGAAGGAAATACACTTACTTTTGATATGTACATTTCATACAAAATACTTAATATTAATTAATTTTATTAAGTCATTATAACTGTATATGTCTGTTAAATTTACAAGGTCACTGATATATTTTATAGAGTCTAGCCCCCAGGCCTGGTCCCAGTGCTAGCCCCCCAGGCCTTGTCCCAGTGCTAGCCCCCCAGGCCTGGTCCCAGTGCTAGCCCCCCAGGCCTGGTCCCAGTCAGTGCTAGCCCCCCAGGCCTGGTCCCAGTGCTAGCCCCCTAGGCCTGGTCCCAGTCAGTGCTAGCCCCCCAGGCCTGGTCCCAGTCAATGCTAGCCCCCCAGGCCTGGTCCCAGTCAGTGCTAGCCCCCCAGGCCTGGTCCCAGTGCTAGCCCCCCAGGCCTGGTCCCAGTCAATGCTAGCCCCCCAGGCCGGCTGGATAACTGCCGGGGCTCCGTCCTCTTAGCCGGGCTGCTGATAAACCTCACTTAGTCATTATTATCACACAGAGATCCTCTAAGCCCGGCTCCTTTAGGATCAGTGTGTGTGTGCATGTGTGTCTCAGTTGAGGATTAATACTCGGCTTTTAAGACTCTTGAAATGTGTATTTGTAGAGCAGAAAGGTCAAACTCTCGAGTCGTGATTCTCGTCTGATGTGGAGGCTTATTTAACACGCCGTCATCTCGGGCCCTTAATGAATACAGGGTGTGTGTGTGTGTGTGTGTGTGTGTGTGTGTGTGTGTGTGTGTGTGTGTGAGAGAGAGAGAGAGAGAGAGAGAGACAGAGATAGAGAGAGATAGGGCTGCCAACTGAGCTCAGAAATTATATTCTATATATTTTCTCTCCATTTTTTTCTGAAAATTAAATCCATTTGTTTATTGGTATTATATAATTTTGCATAGAAAATGATACATACAATGGAACCACTTCCAACCACAAGAGGGCGCTCACTGCCTATTGTCACCAATGGAACTTTTTGTCCGTCTGTGTTCACAGGATTCAAGTATTCAACTAGCGTATGGGTATCTATTAACGCCCATCCTTAAATAGTATCTACTAACGCCACAAGCACTGCGAAGACTAATTTCTGCCTTGTACTAGCCACGTTTTAAACTGCAACGGAAAAGTTACCGACTCTCTACAATTGCATATCATGGAGAGTCTACGTCCATATTTTCAGCTTTTTATGTGCATATTTAGTTGTATAAAAACTACCTCAAATCATCACTATTAATTCTGTCAAGTCCATGAAAATGTTTCTTGCCGATGCTGCATCATTGTTTGAGCGTTCGTTTTATTAATGTCTATGACTGTAACTGTTACTGTACTGTACATCCGTGGGTGTTAATAGATACCCTCTCAGGATGTCTGAGGCACTGGTGAAAAGCCAGCGAGCAACTAAACAGAAGGACATTGTACGTAAGTGAGTGGAGAGAGAGAAGGTTTCAGCATGTGATAAAGAAGTGTCCTTTTTTGCATTTAGCTTTATATGACCTTTTTATGTGTTGCACTTTGTCTTGATGCTTTTAATGTCTCATGTAAAGCACTTTAAATTGCCTTGTTGCTGAAATGTGCTCTACAAATAAACTTGCCTCAGCGGATTCTAAAATGCAGCGCTATCGTCAAAATTAGCAACCCAGTTTTAAACTGACACATCGTCGTTAGATTTGAAAACCAGAATTGTTTAGAGGACATTTTGAGCTACAAGGTAAGCTACTTTATCACCAAACGTTGTCTGCTTTTATTACCTTGACGTTTTTAGTAAAAAATTGTGACTCAGAGATGGCGTTAATAGATGCCCGTCCACTAATGCTCAGTCAACATGGGTGATATTTAGTGCAAACAGGGTCCTTAAATCAGGCCTATATGCTAGTCAACTGAAAACAAAACGAGGAATATCCTGTAGTGCTGGTCAACTTGATCAGATTCAGTGCTTGTTTACAATGTTGAAGCTGCCAGCCGCCGAGAAAACGTGCTGGGATTTTAAGGAAGTACGGTATTTCCTCACCACCTAGATAGATACATACTGTAGATACAGTGGTTTTGCTGATATTTGACCATGTTGAAAAGAATGAATACATTACATTACATTAAATTACAGTCATTTAGCAAACGCTTTTATCCAAAGCGACTAACAATAATTGCATTTAACGTAGGAAGAGCCAATGTACTACTACTTGCCAGAACTCACAAGTGCATCTTCTTTCTAAAACAAGTGACTAAGAGCATAATCTAGTGCTGAAGGCAAAGTGCAAGAATCACAATCTAAAGTACAGTGCAATATAATATAATACAATAAGTGCTTAGGTGGGAGGATTGTTGTAGTACTTCTTGAAGAGATGAGTTTTGAGCCTGCGACGAAAGATGGGCAGCGACTCTGCTGTCCTGACATCAGTGGGCAGTTCATTCCACCACTGCGGGGCCAGGACAGAGAAGAGCCGTGACCGTGTCGATCGACCGCAGGAGCCTCGGAGTGACGGGGCAACCAGTCGCCCTGAGGTAGCAGAGCGTAGCGGTCGGGAGGGGGTGTAGGGTTTGACCATGGCCTGGAGGTAGGAGGGGGCTGTTCCTTTCATGGCCCTGTAGGTTAGCGCCAGAGTTTTAAACTGGATGCGAGCCGCTACAGGGAGCCAGTGTAGGGAACGGAGGAGGGAAGTTGTCTGGGAGAATTTGGGGTGGTTGAACACCAGGCGAGCAGCAGCTTTCTGGACAAGTTCCAGAGGTTTAATGGCTGACGCCGGTGCCCCAGCGAGGAGGGAGTTGCAGTAGTCCAGACGGGAGATGACCAGGGCCTGGATGAGTACCTGCGCCGTTTCATTAGTGAGGAAAGGGTGAATCCTCCTGATGTTGTAGAGCATGAATCTACAGGAACGTGTGACGGATGTGACATGTGAGGAAAATGACAGTTGGTCATCCAGGGCCACACCCAGATTCCTCGCAGTCCGAGTCGGGGTCACCACTGTGTCTTCAATGGTGATGGCCAGGTCCCGGTGCGGACAGCCCTTCCCCGGGAGGAACAGCAGCTCAGTCTTGTCAGATTGAGCTTGAGGTGATGTGACGTCATCCACTCCGAGATGTCAGCCAAGCACCCAGCTATGCGTGTCTCCACTTTTGTATCAGAAGGGGGAAATGACAGAACCAGTTGGGTGTCATCGGCATAGCAGTGATAGGAGAAGCCATGCGAGCAAATGACAGAGCCCAGAGATGTAGTGTAGAGGGAAAACAGGAGAGGACCCAGGACAGACCCTTGTGGAACCCCCGTAGTCAGACTACGCGGTTCCGACGTCGACCCTCTCCATGTCACCTGGTAGGAGCGGCCCGTCAGGTAGGATGCAAACAGGGAGTGTGCAGAGCCATCGATGCCTTTCTCTTCGAGGGTGGAGAGGAGGATCTGGTGGTCTACCGTATCAAATGCTGCTGACAGGTCTAGGAGTATCAGGACAGAGGAGAGAGAGTTCGCTCTTGCGGCATGGAGTGACTCTGTTACTGCAAGGAGGGCGGTCTCTGTCGAGTGGCCAGCCTTGAACCCGGATTGGTGGGGATCTAGGAGGTCGTTCTGCTGGAGGTACGAAGACAGTTGATAGCACGTTCAAGTGTTTTGGATAGAAAGGATAGAAGGGAAACCGGTCTGTAGTTTTTGACATCAGAGGGGTCGAGAGATGGTTTCTTTAGGATGGGGGTGACTCTGGCAGTCTTGAAAGCAGAGGGAAAGCATCCTGATACAAGAGATGCGTTGATGAGGTAGGTTAGGAAGGGAAGGAGTTTGGGTGCAACAGACTGAAGGAGAGTCGAGGGAACAGGGTCTAGGGAGCACGTGGTGGGGCGGTTAGATGTTACAAGGTTGAGGGCCTCGTTGGGGGAGAGGGGAGAAAAGTGGGATAAGGTGGGGCGTGGAGAGGAGGGGGGGAGCAGGGAGGGGAGAGAGGGTGGGGGGGGTGAGTTTCGTGCACGGAGCGTTGACCGGGGGAGGGGGGAAAGAGGATCTGATATCGTTAACTTTCTTGTCAAAGAAGTTGGCGAAATCATCAGGGAGAAGGGAGGAGTTGGGAGTAGGAGGTGGGGGCTGGAGTAGTGAAGAGAAGGTTTGAGTGGACTAGTGGAATTCCTAGTATTTATTTGACAGCTCTAGACTAGTGTGTGAGAGAGAGAGGGGGGTGGGGTTGAGAGGGAGGTTAGTGTGTGAGAGAGAGGGGGTGGGTGGGAGGGAGGTTTTCTTTGTGTGTGATTGTGAGTCAGTGAACTTGCTCCAGCAGATGTGTTGGATGTTTCAGCGTTAAGTGTTGGTGCTTCCTCGTTGACAGCGTGACGGTATTATGGCTGAACTGCTGATCTGCCATCTCTTTAATTTAAAAAAAAACAACTATTTCCCTAAAACCTTCTTTCTGTGTCTCTCTCTCTCTCTCTCTCCCTCTCTCCTTCTCTCTCTCTCTCTTTCTCTCCCTCTCTCTCTCTTCCTCCCTCTCTCTCCCTCTCTCTCTCTCTCCCTCTCTCTCCCTCTCCAGAGGCGTTTGACCTGGTGTTGCGTCACGGCCGTAACTCCTCCCTGCTGATGCTGGGGGCGGAGTTCCCAGCGCTGGGGGGCGGAGCCCAGACGGCGGTGGCCCAGCTCTTCCAGGAGGTGTCCCTCTACATCCTGGGCTCAGACGCCAACGTGGACCACATGGTCACCGCCTTCTTCTCCCGCCTGTTCCCCCTGGCCTACCGCCGCCTGCTGGGGGGCGGGGCCTCCGCGCCCGCCGCCGCCACCGCGTCCGACGAGTGCCTCCGCGGCGCCTGGAGGGACACCGGGGCGTTCGGCCACTACCCCAAGCTGATGATGACCCGCCTGTCGCGCTCCCTGCTGGCCACGCGTGTCTTCCTGCAGGCCCTGAATCTGGGCATCGAGGTGGTCAACACCACGGACCACCTGCGTCCGGGGCGGGACTGCGGCCGCGCCCTGCTACGGCTGTGGTACTGCCCGCACTGCCAGGGGCTGCTGGCGCCGCCGGCGTGCCGGGGGGCGTGCCAAGCCGCCATGCAGGGCTGCCTGGGGGGGGCGGCGGAGGTGCAGCCCCACTGGGGGGGGTTCGTGGAGGGGCTGGCCAGGCTGGCGGGGGGGATGAGCCGGGGGGGGCGGGACATGGAGGACGTGGTGCTGGGTCTGAACGGCCTGGTCAGGATGGCGCTCCGCCACGCCGTCAACGCACGCTCACGCCTCCACGCGCTGGTGAGACATACGCAGGGCGCGCGCGCACACACACACACACACACACACACACACACACACACACACACACAGACAGACACACAGACAGACATACACACAGACAGACAGACACACACACAGACACACACACACACACACAGACAGACACACACATTAGAACACACACACACAGACAGACACACACATATATACACACACAGACAGACAGACAGACAGACAGACAGACAGACAGACACACACAGACAGACAGACACACACACACACACACACACACACACACACAGAAAAACACACGCAGACACACGCAAACACACAGAAAAACACACACAGAGACACACCTGCACACACACACACATACAAACACACAAACAAACACACACACATAAGAACCTGCTGATCTGTATCACTGCCTTTATACATGTGACTTCTCTGGCAGTCCATGAGTGACCCCCCCCCCCCCCTCTCTCTCTCTCTCTCTCTCAGTGTGCCCCCCCTAACATATTGAATGCCCCCCCTGGCATTTCGTTCTGGAAATGGGTCTGCTCCCTCTCTCTCTCTTTCTCTCTCCATCCCTCCTTCCCCCTCTCTCTCCCGCTTTACTCTCTCTCTCTCTCTCTCTCTCTCTCTCTCTCTCTGTCTCCCTCCCTCCCCCTAACTTCCTCCTTCTCTAGCAGTGGGGATTAAACTGATAAAACAGACCAGTTGTAAAACCAGGGAGAAACATGAGGAATGTGTTAAGGGACCATGTGTCTATTTGAAGTGGGTTGGAATACGTGCTTATGAAATATGAACATGTGTTTTGTAGAGTGGAGCTGTGTTGATCTGGGGTGTTCAGTGGAGCTGTGTTGGTCTGGGGTGTTCAGTAGAGCTGTGTTGGTCTGGGGTGTTCAGTAGAGCTGTGTTGATCTGGGGTGTTCAGTGGAGCTGTGTTGGTCTGGGGTGTTCAGTAGAGCTGTGTTGATGTAGGGTGTTCAGTGGAGCTGTGTTGGTCTGGGGTGTTTAGAGCTGTGTTGGTCAGGGGTGTTCAGTGGAGCTGTGTTGGTCAGGGGTGTTTAGAGCTGTGTTGGTCTGGGGTGTTCAGTAGAGCTGTGTTGGTCAGGGGTGTTTAGAGCTGTGTTGGTCTGGGGTGTTCAGTAGAGATGTGTTGGTCTCTGGTGTTCAGTAGAGCTGTGTTGGTCTGGGGTGTTCAGTGGAGCTGTGTTGTTTAGAGCTGTGTTGGTCTGGGGTGTTTAGAGCTGTGTTAGTCTCTGGTGTTCAGTAGAGCTGTGTTGGTCTGGGGTGTTCAGTAGAGCTGTGTTGGTCTGGGGTGTTCAGTAGAGCTGTGTTGGTCTCTGGTGTTCAGTAGAGCTGTGTTGGTCTGGGGTGTTCAGTAGAGCTGTGTTGGTCCTGCTGCTGTAGCGTTAACAGTTGTATGAACTATTCACTCTCACACCAGGATCTCTCTAGTGACTGGGACTCCTCTCAAACATATCATTTATTAACACAGAGGGTTGACCTCACTTACTCTGCACTCTGGGTGTGTGGTTGTGTGTGTGTGTGTGTGTGTGTGTGTGTGTGTGTGTGTGTGTGTGTGTGTGTGTGTGTGTGTGTGTGTGTGTGTGTGTGAAAGGCTTTGGAATAGGGCCTGTGATAGTTCACTGGTTAGCTCCGTGGCAAGGCAAGGTCACCTCTGTGGTGTGTATGCGCATACAGTATGTGTGTGTGCTTGTCTGTCTGTGTGTGTGTGCATGTATATGTGTGTTTGTGTGTGTGTGTGTGTGTGTGTGTGTGTGTATGGGAGCGTGTGTGTGTGTGTGTGTGTCTGTGTGCACGTGTTTGTGTCTGTGCGTGTGTGTGTGTGTGTGCGTGTGTGTGCGTGTGTGTGTGTGTGAGCATGTTTTGTTGGCCAGGGCAGTTGTGGGTTGTCATTGAGGGGACGGAGGCATCATTTCTCTAATGGTTGATTCAATCCTGTCAGAGCGAACTACAGTGAGAGATAGACTAGGAATTAGACAACAACTGGATGCTCGGCAGCCAGAAACCATCCGTCCCCCTCGACGGCGGTCCGCGCTGCAGGACATAAACAGCCGGACTGCGTGTCTCGTGTCTTTCAGGACAGGACAGGGTTGTTTAAGTGCACTCGGGTACGCGAGGGACTGGGCTGTTTGTGTGTGCATGGCGTCCGTCCGCGCGGAAGGAGCCTGGAGGTGTGAGACAGCCCCTCCTCCTGACCACACGCCGTTCTCCTCCGCGGGATTGGACCGCACTCTCGAGACCCCCCCCCCCCCCCCCCCCCCCCGCTCGCCATACGAGGTGTCGCCATCGCGCCATGTTCGCATCCGTCTCCCCGGGGCGAACGGGCCAATAGCCTCGCTCACCTGGAGAGGAGGGAGAGAGAGATAAAAGCAGAGAGTCAGGGAGATTGATTAAGAGAGAGAGAGAGAGATGAGGAGATGGAGAGAGAGGGAGAGAGGGAGGGAGAGAGAGATGAGGAGATGGAGAGAGAGGGTGGGAGAGAAAGATGGGGAGATGAAGAGAGAGAGAGAGATGGGGAGATGGGGAGAGAGATGAGATGAGAGAGGGAGAGAGATGAGGAGATGGGGAGAGAGGGAGGGAGAGAGAAAGGGAGAGGGAGGGAGGGAGATGAGATGGAGAGAGAGATGAGACGAGAGAAGGGGAGAGAGATGAGAGAGGGAGGGAGAGAGAGGGGGAGAGAGACCAGAGAGGGAGAGAGAGAGAGAGACGGTCATGGAGACGGAGTGAGGGAGAAAGAGATGAGATGTGACAAAGAGGGAGGCAGAGAGGGCAGCCAGGAGCCTGGGGTGTGGATCCATTCACCTGTCACGTCGCACACCCCTCCGCACGCCTCCCCCACCGTCTCATGTCCTCTCTCTGCCTCTCGCTTTCCCTCTCTACCTCCGCCCATCCCTCCATCCTCTTCTCTCTCTCTCCCTCTCTCACACACACACACACGCTGCTGTGAGGGAAGATACATGATTTATGAAGCTCTATTTTTACCAGTTACCGAGCAGAGAAGTGAGGGAGAAACGGTGACAAAGAGAACGAGGGAGAGAGAAAGAGAGAGAGAGAGAAAGAGAGAGAGAGAGAGAGAGAGAGGAGAAGTAGAGGGAGTTTGAAGTGCAGGCCCAGGGGGTTGGTGGAGAGGGGAAGCATTCATCACCCTGCGACCCTGCTACTGTAAGTGAGGCAGGGAAGTAGGTTTTTGTGGAGAGACAGAAGTATGATGGATCTACTGTAGCCGGGCTCCCAGGAACACGGGGGTGTGGAGGAGAGCTGGGAGACGCAGCACCTGACACGGGATTCTCTCTGTCTGTCTGTTGTCTGTCTCCGTCCATCTGTCTGTCTGTCTCCGTCCATCTGTCTGTCTGTCTCCGTCCATCTGTCTGTCTGTCTCCGTCCGTCTGTCTGCCTGTCAGATAGATAGATAAAGTTTTATTTCTGTCATACGCCTGTCTTTTAAACTGTCTGCCGTTCCTCCATGTCTGTCTGTCTTACTGTCTGTCTGTCTGCCTGTCCGTCTGCCTGTCTCCATCCGTCTGTCTGTCTGTCTGTCTGTCTGTCTGTCTGTCTGTCTGTCTGTCTGTCTGTCTGTCTGTCTCCATCCATCTGTCAGTCAGTCAGTCAGTCAGTCAGTCAGTCAGTGTTTTCTCTCTGTTTATCTGTAGCCCTAGGCTGAGAGTTGAGAACCAGCACTTCAAACATCTGGGCTGGCTAACAGTGGAACAAAGAGTGAAGCAAATGACCCTGTTACCTGTACACATAAACACATCAACAACAAACTACACTGTTACTAGTACACATAAACACATCAACAACAAACTACATTGTTACTAGTACACATAAACACATCAACAACAAACTACACTGTTACTAGTACACATAAACACATCAACAACAAACTACATTGTTACTAGTACACATAAACACATCAACAACAAACTACACTGTTACTAGTACACATAAACACATCAACAACAAACTACACTGTTACTAGTACACATAAACACATCAACAACAAACTACACTGTTACTAGTACACATAAACACATCAACAACAAACTACACTGTTACTAGTACACATAAACACATCAACAACAAACTACACTGTTACTAGTACACATAAACACATCAACAACAAACTACACTGTTACTAGTACACATAAACAACAAACTACACTGTTACTAGTACACATAAACACATCAACAACAAACTACACTGTTACTAGTACACATAAACATAACAACAACAAACAACAGTTCCTAGTACACATAAACACATCAACAATAAATTACACTGATGCTAGTACACATAAACACATCAACAACAAACAACACTGTTACTAGTACACATAAACACATCAACAACAAACTACACTGATGCTAGTACACATAAACACATCAACAACAAACGACACTGTTACTAGTACACAAACATATCAACAACAAATTACACTGATGCTAGTACACATAAACACATCAACAACAAACTACACTGTTACTAGTACACATAAACACATCAACAACAAACTACACTGTTACTAGTACACATAAACACATCAACAACAAACTACACTGTTACTAGTACACATAAACACATCAACAACAAACTACACTGTTACTAGTACACATAAACACATCAACAACAAACTACACTGTTACTAGTACACATAAACACATCAACAACAAACTACACTGTTACTAGTACACATAAACAACAAACTACACTGTTACTAGTACACATAAACACATCAACAACAAACTACACTGTTACTAGTACACATAAACATAACAACAACAAACAACAGTTCCTAGTACACATAAACACATCAACAATAAATTACACTGATGCTAGTACACATAAACACATCAACAACAAACAACACGGTTACTAGTACACATAAACACATCAACAACAAACTACACTGATGCTAGTACACATAAACACATCAACAACAAACGACACTGTTACTAGTACACAAACATATCAACAACAAATTACACTGATGCTAGTACACATAAACACATCAACAACAAACTACACTGTTACTAGTACACATAAACACATCAACAACAAACTACACTGATGCTAGTACACATAAACACATCAACAACAAACTACACTGTTACTAGTACACATAAACACATAAACAACAAACTACACTTACTACAGTAGTACACATAAACACATCAACAACAAATTACACTGATACTAGTACACATAAACACATCAACAACAAACTACACTGTTACTAGTACACATAAACACATCCACAACAAACTACACTGTTACTAGTACACATAAACACATCAACAACAAATTACACTGATGCTAGTACACATAAACACATCAACAACAAACTACACTGTTACTAGTACACATAAACACATAAACAACAAATTATACTGATGCTAGTACACATAAACACATCAACAACAAACTACACTGTTACTAGTACACATAAACACATCAACAACAAACTACACTGTTACTAGTACACATCAACACATCAACAACAAACTACACTGTTACTAGTACACATAAACACATCAACAACAAACTACACTGTTACTAGTACACATAAATACATCAACAACAAATTACACTGATGCTAGTACACATAAACACATCAACAACAAACTACACTGTTACTAGTACACATAAACACATAAACAACTAATTATACTGATGCTAGTACACATAAACACATCAACAACAAACTACACTGTTACTAGTACACATAAACACATAAACAACAAACTACACTTACTACAGTAGTACACATAAACACATCAACAACAAATTACACTGATACTAGTACACATAAACACATCAACAACAAACTACACTGTTACTAGTACACATAAACACATAACAAACTACACTGTTACTAGTAGCCTACACATAAACAACAAATGACAGATACTAGTACACATAAACACATAAACAACAAATTACACTGTTACTAGTACACAAACACATAACAAACTACACTGTTACTACTACACATTAACACATAACAAATGACAGTTACTAGTACACATAAACACATAAACAACAAATTACACCGTTACTAGTACACAAACACATAACAAACTACACTGTTACTACAGTAGTACACATAAACACATAAACAACAAATGACAGTTACTAGTACACATACCTGTAAACACATAAACAACAAATTACACTGTTACTAGTATACATAAACACATAAGAAACTACACTGTTACTAGTACACATAAACAACAAATGACAGTTACTAGTACACATGAACACAAACTGAAGCCCCAAGCTACCTGACCAGACTAGTTACTTCATATACATTAAAGACATTCATTCAGTAGCACCAGAGCCTGTGGAACTGATTTGGATATTTATACCGTAGGTACAGTACAGTACAGTGTACACACACACACGCACACACACACACACACACACACACACACACACACACACACACACACACACACACACACACACACACAGTGTTAAGCCAGGGTTAACATAACTCCAGGGATATGAATCACACAGCTCTCCTGTTCTGGGTAAATGTCTACTTTAGGCACCTTTTA